>NC_090230.1:57458539-57688539 GCF_024489055.1 Chanodichthys erythropterus | reverse complement strand
ACCACCCCCACGGCATGGTTGACACCTTACTGCAAAAAAATTAAATGCGCATGTGCAACGCACGGTTACAAAAATCCGGTGGTGCGTGTATACAGTACGCGCATGCTCTTCTGATGACAAAATTCACTTCACGCGCACTGTACGCTGACCCTCGCGTACACATAAAAAGTGAAATGGACTTTGGGCTTATCACGACCAGCAGCTCATTAACGTATAACTGCTTACATTTATACATCAATGCCTGTGTGGCAGTTCAGCAACCCGTCCCGATGTACAATAGTGTGAACCACTCCACTTTTCACATGTGATGAAGTTAGCATAACAGTTGTTTATTTACATATTGATGTCTTAAAGGTACAGTAGCAAAAACTAAATTATGACTAAACTGTTTAAATTGAAATTTTGAAACATTGATGTCAATAGCCACTTTTCTACCATCGAGCCAAACCATTCTTGTTGCTTAACTATTCCATTCCATGCCGATCCGGCCCAGCCAGTATGGATACGGTTTCATTTTCCACTGTGGGGCTGATAACAGAGCTCTTTGGAATGTAATACAAATGCGTCAGTCGTTATCTTGTTAACGCAAGAGTTTACAGATGGTAAGAGATGTAAATAGCGACCGCTTTTTTGGAGGATGTTCAGATATTTCTGTTTTAAACTTGTTTACTTGGCCAGCTACAGAGAAACTGGTAGCCAGGCAACAGACAAGACCATTCCAGTGTCATTACACACATTCTACCAGCATGGTCATTTTTGTTGTGATTTTAGTATATGTGCTTATCCACTGACAAACCTGTAGTAAGATTTTGACACTTTTGCCAATGCTGATTATTTCTTAATGGCTGATTTAATCAACTTGACCCATTAATACTACTACAAAATAACACCTAAGAGAAAAAAAAAAAACACCAAAGCAACATACTTTAGTGAGCTCTCAGATGTAAAGATACAACACAGATCCAGTGTGTCACTAAACGCATTGGACCAGCACTCTTCAGGATGGCTAGCCAACCGTGATGAGAATTCCGGGCTGAGAAGGGTTAATAATCGTGCTGTGCTTAATTAAGCTCAAATAGAAATATAACTGGAACTGTTCCTTACCGTTCTTAGAACCATAAGTCCTGGCGGTGGAAAATGACCATTGACACCAAAGTGTGACTGTTTTTGGTGCAAGAAACTTGAATAATGTAAGAACTTAAGTGAAGAATATAGCTCCTCCAATTCAAGTGATAAGCAAAAGACCAGAAATTATAATAGACTTGAAACCCACTTGTATCTACATAAGATGCATTAACTGCTTAAATCTAATTAAAAACTTTTTTTTTTTTTTTTTTTTCTGTCTGTAGATATTTGTTGGGGAGATCTCCATGTATGTCATGAAGTCCACTAGAGAAGCCCTAATAGCCCAGGAGAAAACCATTGTGACTGGAGAGTGCTGCTACCTAAACCCTCTCATCCGCAGAATCATTCGGTTCATTGGTGAGTCTTCTGTTTTCATCAGTGCTAAACATATCAGCTCAGTATTGTTTGGTTCTAATATGGATTTTCCAGTGGCCAAAACTGATCTCCTGGCACCATGGTGGCATAATGCATACTTGGATTTATTATTATTATCTTTTTTTTCTAAAACAATGACAGTAATTTTTGGGATTGCTATTGTGTGTGTATGTTAGGGCTGGGAATGATAATGTGTTCATTTCTATACTTAATATTGAATTATTAAAATACTAAAAATATATTAAATATCTAAAATAATTAACATAATTCATCAATGCAGCATTTTGCTTCCTGGGACTACAATAATGTCACTTCCTGTGGATCACGTTATATGATCATGCTATTAGCAGACCGTTCGCTATTGGCTTTGTGAAGCTATGGAATTTTATTATGTATTAAGCATGATAAATTAATTTGTTAAATGCTCTTTAAAATAAAAAAAATTAAATATAAAATGAACAGACATCTTTCATTTAAACCGGAGAGCACACAGAATGATGACAGGAACCGCTATTTCATTCATTCATGAAACATTTATTATTATTGCTTTAGGGGATGATTGTTATAAATTTATTGAACTTTTAAAAAATGTTGGTCATGTATTATAAATGATAAACTAGTTAATAATATACAAAAACAGTCTGCAGTTTGGCTTTTTCAAATAAAAAAAATATTCAAATATATTGTTGAATGGCTATAAGTATTTTTATTCTTAACATTTGAAAAAAAATCCATTTGAAAAAAGTTGTTGGTGTTGACAAAATAGTGTTGATAGTACTTAGTAAAAATATGCTATTAAACAAATATCATTTAAAAATATACTTCAGGAACTCTCTGTTTAAGTATATTTATGATTACAAATTTGAAACTAAACTAAATTTTTAACATAGTTTTTTTTAACAGAGTTAAAGGTGCCATAAAACCCTTTTTCACAAGATGTAATATTAAAAGTAAAAGTCTAAGGTGTCCCCTGAATGTGTCACAAGTTTCAGATCAAAATACCCCATAGATTTTTTTAATTACATTTTTTAACTGCCTATTTTGGGGCATAATTAAATATGCGCGGATTCAGCGTGTATCCCCTTTAAATGCTCATGCTCCCCGCTCCCAAGCTCGCAACTCTATAATACATTGCATAAACAAAGTTCACACAGCTAATATAACCCTCAAAATGGATCTTTACAAAATGTCCGTCATGCATGCTGCATGCATGCATCATATCATGTAAGTATGGTATTTATTTGGATGTTTACATTTGATTCTGAATGAGTTTCATCAATAATGAAATTTACAACATGGCTCTGATCTCTGTGAATACAGTAACAAACAATGGTAACTTTAACCACATTTAACAGTACATTAGCAACATGCTAACAAAACATTTAGAAAGACAGTTTACAAATATCACTAAAAATATCATGATATCATGGATCATGTCAGTTATTATCGCTCCATCTGCCATTTTTTGCTATTTTGCTTGCTTACCTGCATAAAGTCTGATGACTCTGATGGCTGTGCAGCTCCAGACGTTAATACTGGCTTGTCTAATGCCTTGAACATGGGCTGGTATATGCAAAAATTGGGAGTACATATTAATGATCCCGACTGTTGCGTTATGTTGGCACAGTTGGTGTTATGTTGAGATTCACCTGTTCTTCAGAGGTCTTTTGCACAAATCAAATTTACATAAGAAGGAGGAAACAGTGGTGTTTGAGACTCACTGTATGTAATTTCCATGTACAACATGTTCAATTTTCAATTCTAGGGCACCTTTAACAGTGTTTTGAAGATAATGGAAGATAATGTTAGCATCCATTAGTTTAAATAGTAGGAGAAAACTAGTTAATTTTTAGCTTTTTTGTGCTATTTTCATCTTCCAGGTTTAGTCCTGGTCCCAAATCCAAATATTTTTCCACTTTCAGTTTGGACAGGCAAGTCCGCTTGTGACTAGAAACTTGAAACATTGTAAATAGTGTTAATTTTGTTATGTGTTCCCTGTAAGTTTTATATAGTAGTTTAACTTTGTTGCACTTGTAGTTTAAATTTGTCTTCGTGTCATCATCACAGCATAGGCCTATACACATCGATGACTCAACACTGTCACTTAATTACTCATGATAATTACTCATGATACTGTGTGTTCTTATCTTATGAGAAGATGCATTGCTTAATTATTCATGAACAGCACACGGTGGGGTAAAGGGTAGGATTAGATTGTTTTTGTATAGTTTTAATCCACGTCTTTACATTAGGGAAATTTCCCTTATGGATAGGGTTAAACATATAAAGGGTTAGTGGTAGGATTAGGTTTAGTTTTGTGTCGCTAGTCAACCTCTTTATAAGGGCTAATTCCCCTAGGGCTACTTTTATTTAATTCCAGTAAAGAGTAGGATTAGGTCATGTTTAGTAAAGCTTGTTACGTCTTCTTTATTAAGCAAAACCAAATCATCAGTAGTGAACCTCAGGATCATTGCATGTTTCGGCCTTTTAATCACTAGACACCCTCCTCTGAAGCGGCCCATCTTGGGATGATCAGTCCCAGACACGTGTCTCCAAAATCATACTAATCAGATCTACAATTGTATTGTTGGGATCCCATTCTCCCTATTATATTGAGATATGCAAATGTTTTCAATTCAAACATATCTAGACCAGCAAATCGAAAGCCAGATAGTAAATTTTCGGTAATCCTGGTCCAGCCAATTGTCAAAATATATCCTTATTACTGGTCTCGAACCCCAGTCTCCCAGACACTAACCTTCCATTACTTACACTTATACTAACTTGAATACCAACCCAGAAAACACTGAAAGGCTCCCCTCCCTATCTGTGTTCTAAATCAACCATTTTTGAGAATTTTGAGAAAAGAATTTATCAAGACCAGCAAATCGAAAGCTCACTGGCTAAAATTAAATTATTCTGGTTCCACATCCCATTCCCAAAACAATTTCTTTTATACTTATTACCGGTCTCAAACCCCAGTCTCTCAGATCTAAATATTGTACTGATTACCCGTACACTAACATGGAAACTTATCAACAGAGACTGAACACTTCCCTCTCTATTTTTATTCTATATATATATATTTTTTTTTGTTTGTTTAAGGAATGTGAAATTCCAGACCAGCAAATTGAAAGCCAGTGGGCCACAATTTGATAATCCTGGTCCAGCTTCCCATTCCCCAAAATAACATATATCCCTATTTCCAGTCTAGAACCCCAGTCTCACAGTTATTAATATTCCACTATTAACCCCTACATCAACCTATCTATACATTCTCCTATTTTACTAGTATCAGGCCACTCCTAAATTGTGCCTGCCCTTCTCAAGAATATCTCTAAAAAAAATATTTATTTATTTAACCAAAATATCTAGTGCTATTCACTGATGGAAGATTGGTAACCATTTAAGATCCTTTAATCCAGGATCACCTTCTCTGCATGCTGTCCTAATGGACCCAGAGAGGCTGGATACCCACCTCTCTCCCCAAGTATCTCTTCGTTATCACCGCAAGGTATTCCCAGAGATACCCAAAAGAGAACCAGTTTTCAATTTCGAGGAGAATTGACTGCCGGTTGTGTTCAACAGCACACAAGAAGCTTCTACCCGTCATTCTCCCATCCATTCAATTAAGCCAAAGTGTCCCTATAATTCACGTACATATCCTCAATACTGGTGAGTACCCATAATGCATTGCAACCTACTTAATTTTCTTATTCTAATCTATTGTAATACATCTACTCCCTTATGATTCCTTCCAGACGAAACCCCCAACTCTATATTATGTACTATAATTATTTATATATATTTACTAGCCATTATTAATTATTTTTATATTTATTTATATAAAAAACAAACTAAAAGATAACCTCAGTCTCTAAAATATATCTAATAAAAATATAGTACCGCCTCCTCCCTCTCCTATCCTATTATCTTCGTAGTATTTTGTCACCATCAAGGGAATTTTCATATATGATTCTTCCACCTTCTACCTTAAGTATCAATTATAAGAATTAATATAAAATCAAATAAAGTTACTTACTCTTAACGTACTATTGTAACCCAGTAAATATCCCTTTTTTTTCTTTTTTCTTTTTTTCTTTTTTTTTATTTACCAACTATGGTCTCGAGCCCCCGATCTTCCTGTTAGTAATCCAGTTCTACTAACCACTCTATCTTACCTCCCTACTCCTAACCTAATATTTTCATCCTTATTCACAATTACATCCTATTAAATTACCTTCTTATTTTATATTAACCCAATCCTTAATATGTGAGTAGGCCTACTATCCACAAAAAAACATGAAATCCCTTATTACTAATATGTATCAGTAAAATAATTTTAAGAACCCTTTCAATGCAATATGTAAATATTGCGAAATGCAGTCTATATAAGTCTACAAAATTGGCAGTCAATAGGATTTGTCATTCCTCAACAATTTGTAATCAAATATTGTAATCTGGATTTTATTAAACAAAATTACCAATGATGACAATGACATCTTTTTGCAAAATAACTTAAAATGCAGTGTTCCAATTTATTATGCAAAACAGCATTTCAAAACTTGATTTCCAAAGTTTCTAAAGGATTGAAAACAGAAATCTTTTTTTTTTTTTTTTTTTTTTTTTTTTTTTTTTTGCATTAAAAGGTTATTTTTCTCAAATCAAACCTATTTCAATCAAAAAACATCTTTACAGATGAAGTTACATATTAACATTGGAGTCCTTCTTTGATATTACCGTAACAACTATCCATTAAACTTGTAAGTTTATGTATAGTTTCTGCCTGCATTTCCTTTGAGCCAGAATTGCCTCCCAGAGCTGCAGTTTAGAGGTAAACTGCCGTCCACCCTCATAAAGCTTCCTTTTTAAGGATGCTCCACAGGTTCTCAATAGGGTTGAGGTCAGGGGATGATGGTGGCCACACAATGATTTTTTTCTCCCTTTATGCCCATAGCAGCCATGGCCTCACTGGTATTTTTTGCGGCATGGGATGGTGCATTGTCTTACATGAAAATGATTTTACTCTGGAAGGCACGGTTCTTTTTATACCATAGCAGGAAATGGCCAGTTAGGAACTCCACATATTTTGCTGATGTCATTTTGACACCTTCAGGCACCTTAAAGGGGCCTACCAACTCACTTCCTATGATTTCAGCCCAAAACATCACTCCACCACCTCCTTGCTGACGTTGCAGCCTTGTTGGGAAGAACTCCATCCATCTGGACCATCCAGTGTAGCATGGCATTCATCAGTGAATAAAAAAGTTTGAAAATTAGTCTTCATATGTTTCTGAGCCCACTGCAATCGTTTCTCCTAGTGGGCATTGGTTAAACGTGGCCGAAATACAGCTTTATGCACAACAGCAATCCTCTGGAGGATCCTGCATCGAGAAGTTCTTGGGAATCCAGAGGCGGCAACAGCTTCAAATACCTGGTTGCTACTCATGAGTTGATTTTTCACAGCTGCTCTCTTAATACGATGAATCTGCCTTTCCTTAATACACCTTTATCTGAACGAACCCATCTACATTCTGAATCGCACTCAAATCTTTTCACAGAACAATGATTTCTCTTAATTTTTCATGAAATATCCAGTGTTTTCATACCTTTTGCAAGATACTGCACTTTCACACTTTTCATCTGCAGAAAGATCTTTCTTTTTCCCCATATTGCATTAAACCTGTGACTTAATATTAATAATTAATAAAAGGCTTAATAATGTGGACCAACCTCCTTAAGTACTTTCACTTTTATTTGGCTCACCTGGCAAATTAATTACCAAACCTGTCTGAGATTGATGTCAGTGATGTAAACTGACAGGAGAAGCGACACAATTAAAAATTTTAATTGAAAAAAATCAAAATCAAATGTTTGTTTTAATTGAAATTGTATTTGCATAATAATTTGGAACACAGTGTATTCTTCCCCAATTTAGGTTGTGTTCCAGTCCCCTTACTCTCTAGGCCATGTTTCATAAATTGTGAAACATGACCTTTGCCTGTCTCTTCTCTTCTAATCGTGTATCTTTGTGCTGCCATCCTTGTTCCAATTGAGTTTTTTGTCTCACCCACATATCTCATCCCACATTTGTTGCAGCTCATCAAATAAACATGTAGGCCTGTTTAGAGGTATAAGTTGAGGCAACTCAAAAACCTTATCACTCACTCCTCTCACATATCTACGGATCCTTCCTTTGTTTTGTTTTTCATTGGGTTTAGATAGCTTAATGTGTACCAAATAGTCACCCAAATTTTTGCTGCTCCTGTAGGCTATTACCATTCTGTATTGCTGCTCCATAGCCTGACCTTGAGTTTGTTTGTTATAGTTACTCTTCAGTTTCCTAGCTAATTTCTTGGTAGTTTTAGAATACGTCATAATCGGTGTTAAAATCCTTCTTTTCTGTTCTCCCTTACTCTTATCCATTTTTTCGCAGTCTTTCCTAACCTGCCTTAAAATCTGTCTAGGATATCCTCTCTTCTTTAACACTAGAACTACCAAGGCAGTCATTTTGACCGTTTTAAAGATTCGCAATGTAATAACTTTGTTGAAATAAAACCCAGTTCCATGACTTTTCTTAAATTAATGTAAATTTTATTTTAACATTGTTATTTTATTAAAATTACAAAACACAAAAGAGTTCTGAGTATTTCTACCTTGAATGGCCATAGCGGTCAATTTGACCGCACATATTACAGGCGTTGTATCTCCTCAGCGCTTTTTGCCGCTGTTAAAGATGTGCATAGCTGTTGCCTAGCAACCTTTCTCTGGCAGTTTTGTATGCTTTTTGCTAAGCTAAAACTTAGCTTTACCGTCAAAATGGCAACAAGAAAGAAAATGACTGTCACTGAGGTTTTATCCTTGCTTGAGAACATTGATGATGCAGAGTCTGATGGAGGAGCAGAGAGTGATGTCTCTTGGTCTCTTGACAGTTCGTCTGACACTGATTCTGAGAGTGATTCAGAGATAATTCCGGTTCGTAAAAAAAGATTTTCTAGATTTCATTAGAGGCTGCATAAAATTGTTTCCGATTCGTGTGGTCCAAACATTTCCGATAATGCTAAAGCATTGTAAACTCCAAAAGTCAAAATGTATTGAATAAAGACAGATGTAATCATTTCCAAAATTCACAATATGTTTTTATCTAACGAAATATTCTGCTTCATTTTATATTTGTTGACATTTTGACTTTCAAAAACAACATTTTAACTGCGGTGAAAAACTTTAATCTCCAGCTTGCCGGATGCAAACTGCGGAAAGCAAATTGCGGCATGCATTTTTGTGGGAGGTCTAGTAGCTCTTACACAATAATATCATGAACATATTATATTATGTATGCTTAAATTACCCCACATTTTTCATAAAACATGACCATAGAAGCTTTGAAGTAAATATAACATGACAAAAATGACATTCACTGCTGTCTGGTATGAACAGTCAAAATGACCGCTATTGGCAGTTCTAGTAGTTATAGAATTCCGGTAGTGCTAGTGTTAAGGCCTGAAAAAGACCTTCTCTGCCTCTCTTTTATCCTTCTTCAATGTACATATCCTCCTAAATCTAAATTGCCTTTAAGAACATGTTTATAATGATCACTATTAATTTGCTTGTTCAGGTGTGTTTGATTAAGGTTGGAGCTAAACTCAGCAGGACAGCGGCTCTCTAGGACCGAACTTGCCTACCCCTGCAATAGTGTCTATTCTCCCTGTAGCCTCAAGTTCAGGGCCTTTGAACACTGTGGTGTCCTAAAAAGTTAATCTCATCCATTTTTAATTCCTACTTGACCTTAATCGATCCATGATGTTCATTTAATATGTTGACAAATTCCCGAAAGTCCTCTACTGAATGGTCCCACACTCTCCAAATGTCATCCAAATATCGGAAATAGCAGGTAGGCAGCTTTGTTCATTTCTGAAACACGTCTCTTCCCACTCAGCCATATAAATGTTCACATATGCTGGTGCGAAACGCTTACCCATGGCGATCCCCCAAATTCAAATTTGCTCTTGGTTAGACTCCATTCCAACAATCATAAAATAGCCACTTCTGGTCTGTTTTGTTCCAGATATTTTTTTAACCACTCTCTTACCTCTCTCAATCCTTTATCTGTCTCTATATTCGTGTACAGGCTTTCAACGTCCATAGAAAACAGTCTTGCACCCTGGTTCAATTTCAAATTCTTCACCTTATCCAGAAAGTTGTAAGTATCCTTAATGTAACAAATATGTTTTGTGGAAAAGAGGATTAAGATGGAAGTCTACTCTCCTACACCATCAGAAACAATTGTTCTTCCCGGAGGCATATTCGGAAATGGCCATGAAGCTTTTTCCTCCTCCCTTTTGGTACCCCTTGTTAATATTATGTATTCCACTTGTGTTTTTGTGAGGTAGCCTTCCTTTTGTAACGTATCCATTTTTTATTATTTCCACTGAATCCATGTAGATGGGTTCTTCTAAAGGTCTAAAAAATCCTGATCTCCCAGCTGTCGATTAACCTCCTTGACGTATTGCTCCCTATTCATAACCACCACAACACTTCCTTTGTCTGCTGGTTTAATAACTAGGGAAGTGTCAGCACTTAACCTTTTTAAGGTTTCCCTTTCCCCTTTTGTAACATTCCAGTCCTCTTTCTCCACAAACCATCCACTAACCAGCTTTCTATCTTTCTTCTATCAAATCCCATACCATTTCTGAAAATTGTTCATTCCTGCTGGGCTCCCACCCAGTGTTCAATCTAAATGAGACATTTGCCCAATCCTCATCCTGACTTCCACCAAAATGGTCCGCCAAATGTATCCTTCTATGATACTCTCTAACACTGGTTTCTATCTGTAATCTATGTGTATATCTTGGTACACATGACACTCCATGTTCCAAAAGTTTTATTTTGTCTGTATTCAAATCTACTAGTTGGGTGAGGTTCATCACGGTCCCAGATGTTTTTTGGCTCACATGATGCCTCTCCCCTCCTAGTTTAAATGGATGTACCAATGGTTTAGCATCGCTTGTGCAGTTTCTCCAGTCAAATGGATCAATCCCTCTCTGTTTGAAACTTACTGTAAGGCAAGTGGGCTATTCTCTTTCCAGATTCACCAATCATGATGTTTAATTCCCTCAAAACCTTTTTCTGTCTTTCTGGTAACTCTTCTGTATAGTTTATTCTACTGTAGGTATCTTGATTACAGCATTAGGGAATGTAGCCTGCGCCACCCCTATCATTCTACCAAATGTTCTTTGGTATGAACAACCGAAACCTTACTTCCATACACAAAGTATATAATTACTTTTGAAACTTCTGGACTCACTGGTGTCTTGTGTTTTAATATCCTGTGGGCGTGTGCCAGCTGCGCCCTTGGGTAACTGACTAGCTGAACTCTATTGTCCTTAATGGTAAGGATTACAACCCTCTACAATGTGAATAAATCACTTGCATGTGTGAAAATTTCACACTGGGTGACTAAGAATGTCTAATTAGCAAATGGCTAGTAAACTGTATGATTTCAGTTGCCTGTGATTGAGTTAGAGGCAAAAGATTAGCGCAGATATAATATCATTGCCTGTTGAACTTTATGCATCGTTGCTTGGCTGAGAGTGCCCTCTGTCACTTAATCTCACACATGTGCACTCAGTGTGAGAGAAAGAGAGATGCTTACACATGCCACATAAAGAGAATTGACCCTGTTCCGATTGGTAAACATTCAAGTACAAGACGTGAAAATAACACATCCGAAGTGCGTGCCCAGAAAGGCACGTCTGACAGCACACGTCAACAGAATTGAGCTCTCTTTCGTGTCATCTTGCGGTTGAAAGGACAATTTCACGCAAAAATATGTCAAAATTCCCATCTTGGCAAGTATCCTAGTAAACATAGTCTGTTATGTCTTAAGTGAACGTAAAGAGTCAAGAAAAAAAAAATGCATGTGTATCAGTTTATTGGATCACTCAATGCTTTCGACTTCATTTTTGTTATAGTGTGTTTATTTTTGCTATTGCTTGTGGTTTGATTATTTGTTCTTATTTTATTACAGACTGTTTACTTGTCTTTGATAGCGTTTAAAATTGTATATTTTATATTTATATTATATTTATGTAGTTTTTTTTTTTTTTTTTTTTTACATTTGCATTGCTCTTGCATTTCATGTAAAATGTAAAGGAAAAAAATTACTAGCCAATGGCGACTCGAGCTTTAATGTGTCCGTAAAAGGTTGGGTTAGGGGACAGAATATACAGTTTTTGCAATAATAAAATCATATTGTCTATGGAAAGTCCCCATAAAACATGGAAACCCAACAGAGCTATATTTCACAGTACCTTCTTTTGGGGGATATCCTCATTTGTAAAAAATGGTATAATAATAAAAAAATGTTGTTTTTTTTGTTTGCTTTTGTTTTTGTTTTTAGGATTTGTAAAAATTCAGAAAGTTTTCTGTCACGGTCAAGGGGCTTGCACACCGGACGCGAAGCTCAGCGCTGCGCAGCGCCACGACACGTTTTTAAAATTCAAACACATTATTTTCTATGAGTGTATGCACACTGGCGGCGATATTCGGCGCCTGTCCGCGGCGCCCAGAAAACAATAGAAAACAATGTTAAGACATGTCGCGGTGTTGCACGGCGCTGAGCTTCACGTCCGGTGTGCGAGCCCCATTCAGAGTGTGGAATATGATATAGTATTTATATATAGCTTTTTATAAAAACATTATACATAGCTAAGTTTGTGTGCTTATCCACTGGGAAACATGTGAGTAGATTGTGACACTTTGGCCAGCTTTGGCATATTATTACTTAATGGCTGATTAATTAAGCCCATTAATGCTAACAGTACCAAAGCAAACTCCACTGGTAATACTTTAGTGAGCTCTCAGAAGTAAAAGTGCAACACATATCCAATAAATCTTTGACTTTGTTAGTGGTATGATTTACCTGGAGATTTTAAAGTAAAAGTTTTAAAGTAAAACTGCTGAGCTGTGGCTGTTTTATTGATTAGAAACAGACAGGACGCACAACACTACCTCCAAAACGCATCAATTTTGAATGTTTTCTACAGACATAATGACAGACACAATCAACAAAACTTTCCAAGAAAACTTCCACTCACAGTATTTCTTTTATACATTCATATTTATTTTAGTGCACATTTCCATGTTGCCAACCAAGTGCTTGAGTGCTTGCAGTTGATTTAATGGATATGATGCATAATGTAGTGGAGACTCTAGTAATGGTGTCCTCTGAGGCTTGGGATTGCAGTGTTATGGACCATAGTATTGCAGCCTTTTCACAATATTGAGCAGTTTTGGCCTGAGAAAATCCCAGCCCTCTTTTGTCTTTCTCTCTTCAGTGGTGGTCTTGTTTTCAATAGCTCAACTTTTTGGTCATATAGGAACTCCACTATTTTGCCAAATCATATACAACCATGTCTCACAGGTTAGATCTATGAATATTATTATAGCCCAGTGGCTGCGACCCAACAGCCTGTGCATACTGACACACAATACCCACTCTCTAGTTGTTTTTTTTTTAAAGGAATGGCTGTTCTGTTCTCCGTTTTTCTCCAAATCATTTGCACACTCATCTTTATTTTCTTTTTCGATCTTTTTCTATCTTCTATTTTTTTCTATCTGAATATGTAGAAACATTGAAAGCATAGTTTCCATGTTTTGCTCAAAAGTTTATGTGATTGCCGCCAGTCCGCCGTGCAGTATAGTTTTGCTGTGTACTTAGCGGCTTTGACACGATTATCAGGTTAATGACTTGTAACGTGTGCAATGGCTCAGGGCCTTCTGAGTGTCCGAACCCGCCTTTAGAAACATGAGAGTTACCGACAACAGGATGAAACAAATAATACACAACAAAGTAACTTGGCAAACGAGAGGGCTTTTAGGTGTGTTCCATAATTAATTACATAATTATGAGATGTAATTAATTATGAGATTCCAACTTGTAAAAAACGTTTGTGTCTTCATAATTACAACTTGTAAACTGGGAATTTTCTGAGAGCTCCAACTTGTACCATGTGACTGTTGTATTACCTGACCACTGCAGATTAATTTAGGCATTGATAGTGTTGCCATAGAAACACGTAATTTCTAGTCTGAGGATGTGAACAGCACAGAGTAGAACGTCACATGTTGTCATCTCGAAATTATGGGAATTACGACATGGCGTGAAAGCAGCTTAAATACAAGACTATGGAGATCACATGACAAAAACAACCAATGAACGGACAGAACAAATGAAACAAGAACCAATGAAAACAGAACACACAAAGAAAAATAACCACATGATAGGATCACATGAGTGTAACAGGGAATCACATGACATGAACCAGGAAATACAGAATACAAGACATGACATGATAAACATGAATTGAAAACATGAAACATTTACCAAAATCTAGTTGGACGTGACAACATGTTGGTTAATATTTTATTCCTTGCAAGATTACAAATCAGCTGGAAAATGTCAGACTGAGGAGTTTGCATAACTAGAGGACATCATAATTACTCGCATAAGATATTAAGCTTAGTAGAGTAGTTTTGTTTGTGCCAAATGGTGTATGCAAATTTAGCTTTTGCTCTAGTGGGCATTTGTAATTACTTCTGGATGAAGAAGTAACATTGTTCCATCAAGATTGAATTTGTATTCATGGGCATCCTCCAAACCCTTGTCTGATTTGTTTATATTTTCTGAGCTTTGATTGGGAGCAACAAGCTGAATATATTTTTGCCAATGGTTTTGTTTTTTTGTTTTTTACCGCAGGTGTCTTCGCGTTTGGCCTGTTTGCCACCGACATCTTTGTCAATGCCGGCCAGATAGTGACTGGCAATCTGGCGCCATACTTCCTGAGCGTCTGTAAGCCAAATTACACTGGGATGGATTGTCACTTCAGCCACCAGTTCATCGTCAATGGAAACATCTGCACTGGGAACCAGGTGGTGGTGGAGAGAGCCAGGAGGTCTTTCCCATCCAAAGATGCTTCGCTCAGTGTTTACTCTGCTGTCTACGTTACTGTAAGACACTAGTGTGCATCCTAAGTAGTCTGTTGTTGCTTTTTTTTTTTTACTATTATATGTTAACTTGATTTTATCTGGCCCATAAACTATTTGAAAGCTTCCTAATTCTGTTTAGGACTCCTACAGGTTACAGCGGTAGACCAGTCTGCTTTCATAACCTATTCAGCTCCAGAGGCTTCCTAAAGCTCAGTTGATTGTACATACTGTAAAGACTGTAACAATGGCGTCGATTTTACAATCCCTGCATCCCAATGTTCATACTATCAATCCTAAATAGTATGTGAGATTAAAATAAGTGTGTCCCAAAGCATAGTATGTTGAAAAGAGTATGCCAAAAGTCCCCAGATGATCTACTATTTCCGGTAGATTTTCGAAGTGTGGATCCGTGCACATTATAAAGGCTAATATTGCCCACAACCCATTGCGCGTTGGACGAGGATTCAGTTCGGAACTACAAACACGAGTAAAAAGTGTTAAACTACAAAACATGGAGGATATGCGCGATCGACGCTGAGAGGTTTGAGTGACTAATAATCAGTTCAACCTGATAGAAAATATTTATTTAATGTTATCGGTGTTATTTTTCATCTGCAAAACCAATGTGGACTTTTATAAATATCCAAATGGCCATTAACTTATGCATCATTATGCATTAATAAGAGGAGAGTTCTCCACATGAAAGACCCGCGACTGCAGATCAACGTGCTGCATTTCACTCCGATACAGTAGGAAATTAAATGAAATGTGGAGGTTGTAAGATGATTGAAAAGCCAGTTTACGTTGACAGGATGCAACAGAGAGAAAAGACGCGATTGTATGACATGTTAGTATGTCCCAAAGCTTGTCTACTCTTTTGCTACACACTCAGAAGTAAGTACTTTTTGTTCACAGAAAGAGTACATACTTTTAGGGCATAGTATAAGTAGGCGAATTGGGACGCAGCACATATCAATCTGAGCGATAAAACACGGCTATGGCCACTACGGTTCTGTAACACCCTTAGCAACCACTCTTAGCAATGTAAAATGAATTGAAGCTTACTGTATTATGTAGAACTAGAAGAGTATTGTGAGAAAGAGATCGATTGAACGAGTTTATTACCTGCATTCAGATTTTGCATTTTCCTTCAGGTCAGTCCTATGTTCATAATAAAAAATCTGTTTAAATGTCAGATGTATTATCTTGTCCTTTTAACAGTTAAGGGGTTTTCCCGTGATTGACAGCGCTAGTCAAAGCATTTGTCAGTTGTGTCTTGCTCTATGTTCACAACAATTCAGTCTTTTCAATGTAAAAGTTTTCGCTACTGACTGACACACTCATAAAGACAGTCTTTGGCTAATAGCGTAAAAACTTCTGTTGCTGTTCATGGTCAGGGATAATTTTTTTTTCCAGCAGAAAGAAGGCTTTAAGTGAAAGTTTACTTCATGAAAGTTGCATTGATACATATTTTTGACTTAAACGGTGGTAACCGTTTTATAAAAGCGATCAGCTTCTCGTACCTTATTGCTTACATATATTTTGTATATAGTGCATAGCAGTTAGACACCTAATATAAAGTGTGACTGTTTAATCTTATGCAGTTGGATACCATACTAGTGAAATTCTCAATACCAATCTAGATACCAAAATGCATGCATCCTCTAAATATTTCTCAATTATGTAAGGTCATAAAAAAGATAATGGAAAAAAATCACAAGTAAAAATAATAGAAGAAAGATACAAATGTAGTATGTGGTGCTTGATGTTTTTCACATGTCTAACAGCAGTATTCAATTAAACATTTAGAAAATAAAATGCGAAGGAAATACAAATAAAACAGAGTACAAACATAAAATAACTGAAGTACTAAAAACTTATGATGTAAAACTGAAGTACTAAAATAATTTACACATGTATAGATATCACCTACTGTACATTACCTACTGTAACTACAATGAAATCAGGTTTCTCACTGATTTCATATAGGCCTTTAATCTGTTTTATTGTCAGGTTAGTGATGCTGAATTGCCAGAGTTTGTTTTTTTCTCTCTTTTTTTTCCCTCTCTTCTCTTTTCGTTATCTGTCTTTCATGGGAATAAGAGGTTATTTACTTGGATTCCGTTCTCCATAATTGGCAATAATTTCCCTGAGGTGGAGCAAGTGCTGTGTATTTAAGCTTAATTTCCTCACATTCACCTGCTGCACAATAAATTCAGTGAATTAATCGGTTCCTCAACGCGCGCGTGTGTGCGTGCACGTTTGCCTGTTTCAGATGTACATCACGAGCACCATCAAGACGAAAAGCAGTCGCCTGGCCAAGCCTGTACTTTGTCTGGGAATCCTGTGCGCTGCTTTCCTTACCGGCCTGAACCGGGTATCAGAATACCGCAATCACTGCTCTGACGTTATTGCTGGCTTCATATTAGGAAGCTCCGTATCTCTTTTTCTGGTGGGTTTATAGTTTAATGTCATTGTTTTACTCAAATAATAAAAATCTATATTTGGTCATTTTTAAATCTGTTTTTAATATATACTGTATGTTGTCTCTGATAGTTTTTTCTCCTCTGTATTGATATATGGCTTACAAAATACAAAAAAAAATGGAGCAGTTTATTTGTATATGACATTGACATATTTAGTAAATAACTTGATGCATCATAAAATCTGCTCACAAACTGGTCACAAATTGATTATTTTGGTACCCATGCAAGTATTTGGATGAACATTTTTTTTTTTTTAACTGTTTGAACATTTACAACGTTTCAAAAGATTTATATTTAAAATACTATTCCTTTTTGAACTTTTTGTTTTTCAAAGAATCCTGAATGTGTATAGGACTTCAAAATATATTAAAGTAGAACCCAAGTATTTAAATTGTATTTCACAATATTACTGATTTTACTGTGTTTTTGTGCTAACTGAGCATTTCTGTTCGCCATGTTTTCTGACCGAAGTGTTACTGAAAATCTTCCCTGTTCCCTTTCACTGTACTTTTCAAAATAGGTTCCACTTTTTAAATAATGGCATATGTTTTGAAATGAAATGATCTTTTTTCTTCTTATGACTTGGCTTTAGTAGGTATGATAACCATCCCAATCTTCAAAATTTCCTTTCTCATCTGTGTAGGGAATCTGTGTAGTGAACAACTTCAAAGGGACCCACTCCACTCCTACCAAGCAGAAACAGGAGGATTACCGCGGTCTTCCATTGATGACATTCCCCCGTGTGGAAAGTCCTTTGGAGACACTCAGCGCACAGGTAATGTCTTCTATGGCCTTCAGTAAATCATCTATCCGTCATGCTTCTCACAATCATCTCTTGGTATTTTACACATTGTATAATAACTTGCATTAATTAGTCATTTCTCCTAAGGATTATCACACAACCAAGAGTGTTGTTGCACTGAATATGAGTAACTTACATTTCAGGCACAATGTGGTTATTTTATTTATTTTCATTTCGCTAACGCATCACGTTTATCAATATTTGCTGAAAAAAAAGCAAATTAAGCTAAATTATGTTCATCAATGACATTACATCGTGGCATACTAGTACATTTCTATTTCCATTATCACTGGATACAGAAAGATATAGCTTCAGGATATTACACAATAATTTGTGATTAATTATGTAAATTTGTCATTGTGAAATATGTATTTCTATTCTTCACCTTCAGAAGTAATCCCAAAATAAGTTTCTGTCTGTGTATGGCTGGCTTGCATTTTGTAAACCCCACTGAAATTTTAGGCGCCCCTGAGTAAAAAATAGATTTGATTTTTCAGTTTTTCCATTTATTCTTCAAAAAGACTCATTTTATCACCTTATACAGCAGGGAGATCCAATGCTGCTTCATTTTGACACTGTTTGCAGCAGAGAACATCTTGTCAGACAACTCTATTGACAGCCAGCCAGTAAAATGCCTCGAGCGCCTGAGCAACAGATGTCGGTCAAAGTTAATCCCCCTTTGCTTTGGACACCCGCTTAACACCTTAGTGTAATTTAGAGCTGGCTACGCAAGTCATTGTGTTTGGGAAACAAGAAAAATCAGGTGTTCTGTCACGAACTGGACAAGTACAATAATCGAAACGGTTGATTCAACGGGAATTGACACTGAAAAATTACGTTCTGCTCCGTGGCTCTCTGGAGTTTCCGTTAAATGCACCTGACTGGTAATAAGCATTTAAGTGACTAGTCAAATGCTTATTACCATCTGGAACAGCACAGCATGACTCTGAATCCAATTTTGTTTGTCTTTCAGAACCATTCGGCATCCATGACTGAAGTCACATGACTAAGGGGGCAGCACAGAGTCACTTTCGCTTCACCTCAACACTTCTAGGCACAAAAAGTTTTTTTGTACTGTGGCATATTGTAAAAAAAAAAAAAGAAGAAGAAAAAAGACAGTATTATGTTGTAACTAGTTGTACCTAGAAGCAGCTGTTTTGTACATTTTGTATAAGAGAGTGCTGTAGCTTTTCCTCATAATGTCAACACTACTCAATTCATGTCCAGATTTCTGCCGCCTTTGTCATATTTTACATCACAAAGTAAATATATACAGTCTATATATAATGTAATTCAAATATCGATGTTGTTATGTGGTATTTGTACAAAGAATGATTTTATTTAGATTTTTTTCCTGTACATTTTTGGACAAAGATCATTTTGTATTCTTTTTGTTATCTGTATAAAGCATTTTGATCAATTTGCCTGCTGATTTTCCAGGAATGTTTTTGGTATACCTATTTTTTGGTGTAAGATTTAAAGAAAACATGTTGAATTGTTACACGTCGTTGTATCTCATTCTCCTCGGGCATCTTTGAATGGCCATGTACTCAGCATGTAATACACAACACTGTTTAAATAACCTGTTTTTCCCAACTTGTGTTTTGTTTTTCTTTAAAGTTTGCGTTTCATTTGAAATGCTGAATATATTTTCCTGAGTAGTCTGTCAAATAAATAGTCTGTAGCTGAGTCCAATAACTTGAGTTGGTCTCATTTTTAAGAATGTTAATGTAGCTTGTGCCATAATCTCATGACAAGAATGCTTTTACTCCTACTACCACTTTGATTAAAAACATGTTGTTGTGTTCTTTTTTTTTTTTCCTCAGCCAGGTGGTGTTGAAAGGTGTCTTATGCTTTTTTTACATTTTCACCTTTCTTTAGTGTGTTTGTGTAATGTTGCTGTTAGAGCATGAAAAAGTCTGCAAAGTTACAAAGCAAAAACTCACTCCATAGTGAGTTATTCTCTATATCTCTTAAGTACTGATTCTGAACTTCCTGAAACTCCTCGATTGTAGTGTTGAGTTCCTTTTCAAATGGGAACTCGCACTGCATCCAAAGACACTTTGGGGAATGCCTTGGTGTGATGATGTCTGAAGTAAGAATATAAAGAGACAATGACAGTGGCCTGAAACAGCCCATGACGTCACTCTAGTGCGACCGTAAGTATAAAAGGAGCACCTGGAGTACGCGTCATCAGGTCTTTTGTCTTTAGGTGACCCTTTGTTTGAAATGTTTTTCCTCTGACAAGCACTTTAGGAAGTGTGTTCCCCTACACACGATATTTGCATCATTTGTTTGGGAGAGGATCATGTGCGTTCCGTTCTCGTGGGAGTGGAATGCGCAGATTGTTTGGGCTTTTCTATGAAAAAGCTCTGTTCATGCCTGGCCCTTTTTTTGAGGGAATCGGAACAGGCGTCGGTCCCCAGATTAAGCACAGTGGAGATTGAGATCCCTGGGGCTTCTTAGGTCGAGCTGGCAGAAGACTTTGAATGAGGCATGTCTCTTTCTCATTCCTCTGCCACCGACATGATCGCTGAGCCAGATGAGGACGTTCTTTCATTAGAATGATCCGATCTGGCGTATAGCGCTCTTCTGGCTTCGAGCCGGGAAGAGCAGGATGTGGCTGAGCTGGGTGAGGATGTTCTTATAGAGTCCTCACAGCCTGCCTGCCCCGAGTACAGTGAGCTGCTGGAGGTTATGGCCCACGCTACACAGCGGTTAGATCTTCCTTGGAAGCGTGAAACGCCACAGTTTGCTCGTGGCAGATTAGTTTTCGGCCCTTTTTGTGGCCGCCTTGTTAAACTGCCTTTAAAGGTGAGCATGGTTGGCTAAGACTAGTGCTCATCTGGATTTAATTAGACAGAGTTATTGTCTGTTGGCTCCTTTAAGCCACCATGATAACCTGTCTCTTAGGTTCAGCATGACTGGCATATTCAGTCAGCAATGTCAAGCGTTTGACTTTTTGTCAAGCCGCCTTGATAAACTGTTATTTATTTGAGTGTGTTTGGCCCCCTCTCATTATAGACGGTCTCTCCGCTGGAGCCTACTCTCATTTGAGCCCTTACTAGGCTGCTTTTCAAGTTCGTCCTTCTTTAGCTGACTTGATGAGCGGCCTGTTTGTTGAGCTTGCTTGGCCTCCTCTCACAAGAGAGGACCCCTTTTGCAATGGCCACTGCTCACATGGGTTCATTTTAGACAGCAACATCGAGTGCTCGGCCTTCTGTGAGGCTGCCTTGATAAGTGAGTTCACCTCCTCTCGCTATAGAGAGTCATTCTGATGAGGACGCTGCTCATTTAAGCCCTATCTGAACTGCTTTTCAAGTTCGGCCTTCTTAGCTGCCTTGATGAGCAGTCTATACGTTGAGCATGCTTGGCCTCCTCTCACTATAGAGGGTCCTTCTGCAGTTGCCACTGCTCTCTTGGGTTAATTTCAGTCAGTGACATTGAGTGCTCGTGCTTTTGTGAGGCCGCCTTGGTAGACTGTGTTTGTATTTGAGTGAGTTCGGCCACCTCCCGCTATAGAGAGTTGTTCTGCTGAGGCCGCCGCTCATTTGAACCCTGTCTGGGCTGTTTATCAAGACCGCTCTCTTAGTCGCTTTGAGTGGCCTATTTATTGAGCATGCTTGGCCTCCTCTCACTATAGAGTGTTCTTGGGCATGAGCTGGGGTCTTTGGCCTTAAGGAAGAGTGTCACCGACTGCCGTGCTGACCTGGTGAGGGATTTGGCTTCCAGTATTTTTCCTGTTTGCCGCCTTATGCTTGTCATCCTATTAAGGCGGATATTCCCTTAGCGTGGTGAAGTGGGTATTCCTTCCCCAAAGAGTTCCCAGTCGAACGGGAACATCTCAGGTTACACATGTAACCCTGGTTCCCTGAGAAGGGTAACGAGACATTGTGTCTCGCTGCCATGCTTTGGTTTACCCGGCCAGGTCACCTTCAGGCAAATGCTGATGACATGTACTCCAGGTGCTCTTTCATACTCACGGTCGCACTATAGCAGTTGTCTTCTTTTTTTCATGAGAGCCACACTGATAGGACAAAGTCAATGGGAGAGCCACTTTTACCGCAAGTTACATTCAGTACATGAAAAAATAGCATACCGTAGTATTAACTGTAGTGAACTGATAAACTGTAATAAATACTGTAGTTTACTTTAATTTTTACTAGTGTATTGTGGTATAATATAACCTATAGTTGTAGAAAAATTACAAAAGTACAGTGCTGGGTAAAGTAATTTGTTTATATTACTATAGTTGTTATATTACCACAGCAACTATAGAATTACCACAACAAATTAATTCAATTACTTTACTAGTATAGTTAAAAACACCATAGTATTTACTATAAATTACTATAGTATTTTGTCATGTTCATAAATAGCATATCTGCTTATCAATCTCATCCTGAACATACAACATGCAATGCAATAAATGCAAAAGGCGGCAAAAAACATTATTTATCATTTACCAGTCAAATTTGTAATTGAGACAAGGTGACAAAAAATCAAGATTACCTTGCTGGGATAAGCGTAAGTATGCATTTCCTTGACTTTCTTCATGCAGTATTTGTAGCTTGTTGTTTGCAATCCTGTTTTCTCTGTTTCCTCTTTATGGTGTTCATGGTTGAGGTTTTCTCTAGTATTTTCTAGACAATTTTAAGTTGTAAAGTGAGCAGGATATGTTAAAATGTAGCACATGGATTCGGCAGGCATGTATTTACAAAACTAAGTGGGCAGTCGGTCTCTCTGAGGGTGTGTGGAGCCCTCCCTAGCTCTACACCTCCCCACAAATTTCCAACGTAAATCTGTGGTGAAAAATGGAACTACAGCGCACTCTCATAGAGAGCCATTGGAGCAGATTTCTCATTCAGCCCCGCTCATTTTCACATTGGTTCATATCACAGTATTATTTGCCATGCGAGCCACAAATGAATGCTTGGCGAGCTGCACAATGAGTAACACTGCACTAGAGTGATGTCATGGGCTGTCGCAGGCCAATGTCATTGTCACGTTTCTATTCTTCAGACATCGTCATGCCAAGGCATTCCCCAAAGTGTCTTCGGATGCAGTGTCTCGTTCCCCTTCTCAGGGAACCATGGTTACATGCATAACCTGAGCCGTTTTCTTTCTTGAACATGTCACAGTATTCCTCATTAAAAAAATCCCACTGGAGGCATACGCAATATAAAGGTTAGAGGCCTGGATGAGCTCCGTTAGTAGTGTGTTGAAACTCGCGGTTACGGTAAGGGGTGTGGCATTTCTCAAACACGCTTAAGGAATACTGAATCTGTTTTTATGCAAGTGAGATCAGTAAATGCTCACATTTATTCTACACAGTTTATGCAGCGCGCACAACGCCTCTGTGATTACTTACGATTTCTCTCAATATAGGGACAGGAGAGCTGTTACTCAATAAATGGGGAAAAATAAACTTGCTTTACTTGTTTGAAAAAGTAACTGATATTTTGTTATAAATTTAAAAGTAACGTGTTACTTTACTAGGGGTAACGTGTTACACCAACACTGGAGTTTTGTCTTATAATTTGAGATGATACTTTGTTATATTGATAGTGTTATTAATGTACCATATTTTTTTTCTGCCTATTCATTGAAAAAATAGTATGTAAACGGTTTCCATTACAACTATAAAAAAATCAAACAGAATTAACTTACATTGTCACATGACCACATATTTAATATTAGTGTTTATTAGGTATCATTTTATCTTTTTTCGCATGTTTGTGTGAATATGTAAAAATTAGTGCAGATGTGAAAAAGCAGGATTAATATTACTTCTGGTTCATTGCATTGTGGGATGTAGTGTTCCATATGGTGTGTTCTAGTTTTATATTACACATTTTGGTAACTACATCTACATTTTGGTAACTACAATATATTCCATGCACACTGTGCAAAAACAGTATGAACAGCAAGGAAATGTGCCACAGTAGTTGTTTACATGCTTACAAATAATCTGTTAACAACTCATGAGGCTAATATTTTTCCGTATATAGAATTTTGAAATTTTGCTTCTAATTCTTTTTTTTTTTTTTTTTTCTTTTTCTGGAGTAAAGTGATGCGAAGTCAGCTTCTTTGATATAGTATTTCTACTTACGTTTATAACATAACACTCCAGTTATGGATATGTTGAATGGCATGATCTATTGTTTTCTAGTAAATATCTAAAATATCTACATCTCAAGAAGACAAAACAAAACAAAAAAAAATGCATAAAATATGCACTTACATACAGTACTGCGCAAAAGCCTTCGACCACCATTAGATGTTGTTTTAGCAATGATATGACCATATATAATTATTTTATGTCTCTTTATTAGAATATAAACAGAAAATACAGTAAATTTGTATGCAGTATTAAAAACAGAAAGAAAAAAAAAACAAGTATTTATTGACCTCCCCTTACATTTGAGCAATAGCAGGAAACACCTCGGGTTACTTGTGTAACCCTGGGTTCCTGAATAGGGAACAAGACGCATTGGGATCACCTCTGTGTGATTACATCTTGAAGCTCTTGTGAAATCAAACCAATAGCGTGACGGGACATCAGAAACGGGTGACATCATGGACCTGGAAACTATAAAGCATACCTGAGAACAAAGAACACCAGCTTCTGATTGGCTGAAGCAAGACACTCGCAGGCATGTAGGGAGTATGGCAGGGCGACGCAGCATCTCGTTCCCTATTCAGGGAACCAGGGTTACACAAGTAACCTGAGATGTTCCCTTTCATGCGAACTTCGAGCTGCGTCGAGACGCGTTGGGAACCCTATCCCAACTACGCCATAATGCTCATTGTCTGTCTGGTATCATTGAGATGAGAGCACAGCAGACCTCGGAGTGGAGCCCAAATCAAGGTTGTAAAACCTAATAAAGGTATGCTGAGAGGACCACCCAGCCGCATCACATATCTCATGGAGGGGGACCCCCAAGATCCAAGCCTTTAAGGCAGCCATACCCATAGTAGAGTGAGCCCGGACAGCCAAGGGTGAATGCTGTCCGGAGGACTCATAAGCAAGAGAGATGGCCTCGACCACCCACTTGCTTATTCTCTGCTTAGACACAGGGCCCCCTTTTTTAGGAGACCCATAGCAAACAAACAACTATTCAGTTTTTCACCACAGGGCAACATATAAGTGTCTAACGCCCTAACTGGGCACAGCAGATTAAGTTTCTCCTGATCCGGATTAGTAAAAGGAGGAGGACAAAAGGCCAAGAGTACATTCGGCCCTGGGACGTTGGTGGGGACCTTGGGTATATAACCAGGTCCTGAATGAAGGAAAGCCTTGACCATACCAGGCGCAAATTCCAAACATGAGGGAGCAACCAAAAGTGCTTGAAAATCTCCAATTCTTTTAAGAGATGAAATTGCCAACAGGAAGATAGTTTTAAGAGTGAGGAATCTCTCATATACCTGTTCCATTAATACTAGGTACCAGCTTATTCAGTATAAGGTGTTGCACAGATTGCATTACTCTAGGGTTAAACTCAACACTTTCTATCCTACTATCTCTCCTCTCTGCAATAAATGTGAATCTGCAGAGGGCTCTCCCGGTCATCTTTTCTGGGCATGCCCAAAACTTGGTGAATTCTGGTCAGAAGTTTTTCAATTTCTTTCTGATGCTTATACATGTGAGCTCCCAGTAGACCCTGCAATTGCCATTCTAGGCTGTTCAGCTTCCCTGCAGCGCCTTAATTATGCTACCCGTTTGCATATACAGTATGTCATGATGATCGCCAAAAAAACTATATACTCTGTGTGTGGAAGAAAAATTTTAAGCCACTATTCAAGATCTGGTTATCAGAACTTTCCTTCACTATGCATGTGGAAAGACTCAGATATAGTATCTCTGGTAATATAGATAAATTTGAAACTTCTTGGAGGCCTCTTTTCAATCACCTGTTAAAAACCAATGATGAAACAACTTAATATTTCATTTTTTTTTTTTATTGTCATTTTATTGTAATTGTTGTTAACCTCTGTCTTTAATTTGACCTCTATCCATTCCATGCTGGGCAAAAATCTGTTTTGATTTGTCGTGAACTGCAAACATGATTCTTGAGGTTTTTTTGTTGTTGTTGTTTTTTTTTGTTTTTTTGTAGTCCTGTTTGTTTCTTGTTTGTTGTCCTTTGATTGTACTGTCCATCTGTCTGTAAATCTGAAAATACTACAATAAATATAATATTAAAAGAAAAAAAAAAAAAGAGGGAGGAATCTCTCAGACACCTCCTCTAATGGTTCGAAGGGAGCCTCAGCTAACCCTTCCAACACAATAGCCAAGGCTGGAGTTCTTGTACACACAGAAGGCCTCAGCCTCTCGGTACCACGGAGAAAGCGTATAACTTGGGGGCCTCTTCCCACAGAAGAGTCCCCCACAGGAGCATGATAAGCAGAAATAGCTGTTATATAGACCTTCAAGGTAGAAGGAGATAAACCATCCAAAATTTTTTCTTGGAGAAATTGCAGTTAAAGTCTGAAAAGTGGAACAGGTCCAACTGACGTTGTCTACACCAAGTAGAAAACAACTTCCATTTATATGCGTATAGCTTTCTCGTGGAGGGAGCTCTGGAGTGGAGTATGGTCTCCACAACCTCGGTTGGGAGACCGGATTTTATGAGCCTAGCCCCCTTAGAGGCCAGGCCCACAGTTTCCACAACTCCGGGCGGGGGTGAATTATCATGCCACCCGCTTGAGACAGAAGGTCCTGTCTGATAGGGATCTCCATGGGGGAGCCGTCTACAAGAGTCCATCTTCAACCATCTTCAGAACTCCTGGGAGCAAAGCAATCGGGGGAAATGCGTACAAACGTAGCCTCGGCCATGTCTGTTCCATGGCATCCAGCCCCAGAGGGTTTCTTTTGAAGCAAACCGGTCGACTTCTGTGTGGCCGAAATTTTTCCAAATGAGCTCCACCACCTCGGGGTGGAGTCTCCATTCCCTGGGCCTCGGCCCCAGACTCGACAGGATGTCTGCCCCCACATTTTGATGCCCCGGGATATAAGCTGCTCTCAGGGAGAGGAGCCTCCCCTTGGCACACAGGATCCGATGGGCTAACTTGCACAACTGGCGAGACCTCAGACCCCCCCTGGTGGTTGATATAGGAGACCACCGACATGTTGTCCATGTGGACTAACACGTGAGACCCGAACTGAATTTTGTAACCCTTTTCTATTGTGAGCAGCACCCATTGAGAAATACTAGGGAGAAGTTTCCATTCTGCCAGAAATTCTACTAAGGGAACCAGTCTCTCGAGACTGGCCTCTGGTGTTTTTTGAGTATTCAACCCGGTGCCCTGAAGCAGCGAACCGGCAGGAAACAACTGAATCAAACACTGACCGACCCTCCTCGGAGGGGAGCGCTGCGCCCTGAAGCACACGAGGTGGCAGGGTTGGCAGAACGGCCCCTGAGGGCACCGAAGAGAGACAAATACCATATAGTGTGATATAGGACCCTCTCTGGATGGGGCTGCCTTCAGATGTCCCACGCCACTGGCGTCAGGAAATCTTCTAAACCTTCTTAGCAATAATGACAGTCCTCAGATCTGTCTTACCCTTCCAAGGCTTCGATTGTGTTGCCTGTCCCTGTCCCAAAGCTCTTTGTGGGGGGGCATGGGTGGCGACACTTTGTTTTTTTTGCGCTCTATGCGCTGAGGAGCTGCTTGATGGCTGTGGCTGCTCCCACTCAGCAGCCTCGGGGTTAGAGAGTGGCGGGGAAGGAACCTTTAGAAGGCCGCTGACTGTTTTCTGCCTTCCTGGAACCTCTCGACAACCGATGTGACAGAGTCGCCGAAGAGGCCCAGGGAAGACAGCGGCGCATTCATGAGAACACTTTTGTCTTTCTCTTTGATGTCAGACAGATTCAGCCATAAATGCCTCTCCATGGCCACCAGGGCTGCCATAGATCGGCCAATTGTTTTAGCCGTCTCCTTGGTGTCCCAGAGAGAAAGATCTGTGGCTTTTCTAAGTTCCTGGATAGCCTCAAAACTAGCCTCCCCGCTCTCATCCATCTCCCCCAGCAGGTCAGCCTGGTAAGCTTGTAATATCGACATGGTGTGCAAACAAGCTGCAGCCTGACCTGCTGCTGAATAAGCTTTGCCCACCAGCACTGATGTAGTTCTTAGCGGCCTGGTGGGCAGCGTTGGGGATTTAAGGAACAATGCAGACTCAGGCGAGAGATAGCTCGCAAGCGTCTCCTCTACCAGAGGCGTCGCCCAATAACCATACTGTTTCAGCCCCACGATGTTAGAATAGACAGAAGTTTGGGGGCTGAACACTCTGTACTGCGCTGGTCTCTGTCTCGACCTCGACACCTCGGTGTGGAGGTCGGTAAAGAACGGCAGTCCCCGACACTGAGGTTGTGACCTAGCGAGCAGAAAGCGCTCATCGAGCTTGCATTTTTGACGCACCTCATTTCTTTTGACAGGCCACTCGATAAGTAACTTTTCAACTGCCCTAGTCACAACCTCTAGCAGCTCCTCATAAGCTGGAGAAGAGGATGGCGAGTCCTCGTCTCCAGCCTCGACGCTCAACACATCCACCTCCTCATAGCTGGATAGATGAAGCGCCGGTGCCTCTCTCTGAGGGGAAGAAACCACAGCATGTGCTTCCACCACCAGAGGAGAGAAATCTGTGAAAACCCCAAAAATGAAGCCGCTGCTCTGCCTCGGAGGAAGCGGGACTCAATCCGCGGGGAACACTGGCCGCGGTGCTCTCTTTATCTTTGTCAAAGAGCACCCAGAGAGAACGTGTCATCACCCCCCTCTGATGTCCCGTCACGCCATTGGTTCGATTTCACAAGTGCTTTAAGACGTAATCACGCAGAGGTGATCCCAATGCGTCTCGGCGCAGCTCGAAGTTCCCATGAAAGGGAACTGGCTCTATTTAACCTAAATTGAATGGAAAAAGACTGGAAGGCCAAGAAAACTTACAAAATCTTATGAGAAGTTTCTCAGAGATTCGTTTTTGAGAAAATGGAAGAAGTCCAGGTGGTCATATGTAATATGCTGTCACAGACACGCCAGGCTCCACAGTCACCCAATCACAGCACACTCCCTCACCAGGGTACTTATCATCCACACCTGTCACACATCAGCATTATCATCACCATCATCATCACAAGGACTACAAGAGGCACTCCCAAACACACAGTCACTGTCCGGTCTCGTTAACGCATACCTACCTGTTATGCTTACCTCAAAGACTCCTTTAACGAATACTTACCTGTCTCCAGCGTTCTCCACGATTCCTAGTGTTCTCCGTGTCTCCAGTGAGTGTCTCTGTGTCTCGTCTGCTCCACATCTGTCTGCCATCCATGATCCCTGGGAAAACAAGATAAGCATCAGTTCCACGTTCATCGTCTACCACGAAATATACCTGCCTACACTCACCTGCATAATCTGGTTGTTCAATAAACTTCTACTTGCACTTTACCTGTGTCTCCGTCCCCTTCTGTACAACCATCTGAACAACCACTAAGAGCACTCCTGATCCCTTTCAAGACCTTGTGGATGCACTTCGCCGCACACTCACCAGCACCTCAACAGCAACACCACCACCACCAGCGTATTCCACCCACTTCCGCATTCCCCGCTGCATCTCCTTCGCCATCTGCGGTCGCCAGTCCCATGGCAAAACCGGTGCCCTTCTCTGGCTTGGCGGAGGACTGCAACGGATTTCTGCTTCAGTGTTCACTGGTCCTGGAGATGCAACTGCACCTGTATCCCAACGACAGCTCTAAAGTGAAAGCTCTTCGCTGGGCAGAATCACTCTGGTTGCAGCAAAATCCAGTTGTTCAGTCTTTGTCAAGCTTCACTGCCCATTTCAAGGAAGTCTTTGGAAAACCAGCCTGGGATTTGTCTATCGGTGAGAGATTATGCAAACTGAAACAAGGTTCAATGTCTGTGTCTGACTATGCTCTCCAGTTTCGAACCCTAGCTGCAGCAAGTGGTTGGAACGAACAAGCCTTTATTACCACCTACCGTCAAGGCCTGGCATCTCGCTGCATATGAGGACACCATCGGGCTAAAGAAGTTCATCCAACTATCCATCAGATTCGCCACCCGCAGCTGTGCCTCGAAAGGCACCAGGGCCATCTCCTCGTCCCATCCATCCTCCGCCAGCCAGAATCCGTCAGCCACCCAGAACTGCTGTTGACTTCTGTCTTCCAGTTAACACTCTGAGATCTGAGGTATCGCTGGCGATACCACTGCGTTTTTTTTCTTACCAGTGTGAAAGAGACTCAAAATACTCAATCAATGTTGCACATACAATTAAGAGCTATACACCATTTTGATCTGTGGAATATCTTCTTTTATTTGTGTACAATGAGTAAAAACAAAATGTTGTGCTTTTCGCAAAATAAAGAAAACTAACATGATGCGTGATCTCTCGTCTCCCTCTGAAGGAAGTCCAATCTGATAGTTCTCAGAAAATGAACTGTAACTTAGTGAATACTAATCACAAAAAAATTAGACTTATGTCTAAAAAAAAACGTTGAAATGTCAGGTTTTAAATCATGCAAGTCAAATCGAAAACAAATATTCTCTGTTTATATAATCTGTATAAAAAGAGAGCCATGTCAGAAGTCCATTATTCAGCTCATTATCCGCTAATGCGGCCACGCCCACAGAAGGAGCGCTATTCAGACGTAAATTCTGAGGCAATACATGTATACATCGTCTCAATCGTGTATTTATTGTCTTGAAAAGTGTTTTGAATAGCCATAGTTAGCGATCTCTGGCCTCTGTTAGTTCAGTTAGTTCCTGGATTGCCTATTCTTCTTTAGCAGGCATTTGTGGACTAAAGGTGCACAGAGCGCCCTCCAGCTGCAAGTATGATTTGAAAACACAGTATCTAGCACTCATAGTGATGACAATAAATACTGAATAAATATTACTCCTCTGTATAGAAAATTGACAAACATATGAGAATCCATCAATATTTATCCAAATGTGCATGCTTTTAAGCTAAAAGCCTATATGAAATGCCATAGAGGTAACAATTGTTCAGACACTTTGCATCACAGAAATACATTATATTTTAAAGTATATAATAGAATACCATTATTTTAAATTGTAATAATATTTCACAGTATTGCTGTTTTTTCTTTATGTTTGATTTACACCATGATGAGCTTTGAGCATGATCAACAGAAGCTTTTTTCACAGCCTACCTGACTGAAAGAGCTCATTATTTATGCAGGTCATTAGAGTTATTTATGCGTTTCTTTTGTCTTCTCAGGTGAGAATCACACATTATTCATGAAGATTCACGCCTCCACGCATACTGTGTTTCTTGACCAAAGATGTTTTCGAAAATTTAAATCTCTCTATTGTTTTATATGAAGGAGTAGGAAGGATAAATTTTACATAATTTTGAAGCAAAAACTCTAGTCTACAATCTCCAATACCCAGAAGTCTTGTGAATATATATATATATATATATATATATATATATATATATATATATATATATATATATATATATATATATATATATATATATAATATTATTTTTTGGCCTTATTTCAGTGACTTAAGTTTTTTGTTTTTTCAATAACCATGCATAAACATTATTCCTTAAAAAATACAAACATGTACATACATGTTTCTCACATATTATTGTAGCCTAGTTTGTGCTGAATACAGTGTAATGACACTTTTTCCATTAATATGTTTATGAACAACTGAAAAAAGCACAAATGTCAGGGCATGTCAAAACTTCTCCAGGCCCCAAATCAGCCTCAGATTCCAGAGGGTTAATGCTCTCCTCGACTCTGGGTCAGCCGGAAACTTCATTTCTGGAGCCCTCTGCCGCCAGCTTAAACTCAAGACAACAGCCATGCCGAAGATCTACCAGATCCACTCTGCAACGGGAAGACCCCTCCATCAAGTACATTACAGTGTCGGTCCTCTTCAACTCCAAATCGGCATTCTTCACACGGAGGAAATCCACCTGCTGGTTCTAGAGGATTCAATGGCTGACGTGATCTTAGGGCACCCCTGGTTAGAGCAGCATGACCCCATCATCTCTTGGAGGACCGGAGCGATCCTGAAGTGGGGTAACCAGTGTTTCAATGACTGTTTTCCTGAGTTTCCTGTTCCTAGTCACCCATGTTCCAAGTCAAATCCAAGTCTGTGCTACGTCTGTGGAAAGTCCACTCGAATGTCGCTCAACAGACATCCCTGCATGTTACTCCCACTTCAGCGATGTCTTCTGTCTGAAGAAAGCCTACACGCTGCCTCATCGGCCATGGGACTGTGCAATAGACCTCATCCCCGGTGAGCCAGTGCCCAATGGAAAGATCTACTCACTTTCCATCCCGGAGGAGAAGGCCATGGAGGATTACATCAACGAAGCTCTGTCTCAAGGCTACATACGCCCGTCTACTTCCCCTGCTGCTTCCAGCTTTTTCTAACATAACCTCATCCAAATACATGAGGGGGACGAATGGAAGACAGCTTTTGTGACCCCTACCGATCACTATGAGTATTGCGTGATGCCGTATGGACTCGTCAACGCCCCCTCCACATTCCAGGAATTTATGCATGAGGTGCTCCGGGAGTTTCTGCACAAGTCAGTTCTGGTTTACATCGACGACATCCTGATCTACTGCCGGAGCCTGGCCGACCATCGCCGTCACGTTGCGGAGGTCCTCCAATGCCTGAGGGCATTTCGTCTGTTCCTCAAAGCTGAGAAGTGTACATTTCATCGGCCCTCAGTGCCGTTCCTGGGATATATCATCGATCGCAGTGGCGTCCGCATGGACGAGAGGAAGATCACTGCAATTAAGGACTGGCCCATTCCCACCTCCGTTAAAGAACTACAAAGATTCCTGGGATTCGCTAACTTCTACACAAGATTCATTCAAGGTTACGGTGTTATCACCACCCCTCTCACAGATTTGCTGCGGAGTAAGCCCAAGTCTCTGTCTTGGACTACAGCTGCCACGTGAGCCTTCGAGGCCCTTAAGAAAGTATTCATCTCCGCTCCCCTCCTGGTTCACCCTGATCCAGATCTCCCTTTCGTCGTTGAGGTAGACGCCTCTACCACAGGAGTGGGAGCGGTCCTGTCACAGCAGCAGGGGAATTCCAGTAGACTCCATCCATGTGCCTTCTTCTCCCGCAAAATCAACCCTGCGGAGGTAAATGTGCCATCTCAAAGAGCCCTCATCATCTTCCCTCCGGGAAACTCCAACCTCTGCCCATTCCCAACCGCCCCTGGTCACACCTAGAAGTTGATTTCATCACGGATATTCCAGTCTCCAACGGATGCACCCGTATCATGGTGGTAGTGGATCAGTTCTCCAAGTCCTGTCGACTAATTCCCCTGCGAGGACTTCCAACAGCAATGGATACCGCTGAGATCATGGTCAACTATGTTTTCAGATACTATGGACTGCCCGAAGATATTGTATCTGACCGTGGATCTCAGTTCACCTCACGAGTCTGGTAATCTTTCTTCAAGCTCCTAGGTGTGACCGTAAGCCTCTCCTCAGGCTATCATCCCCAGACGAATGGGCAGACGGAGAGGAAGATTCAGGAGATCAGCCATTTCCTACGTACCTTCTGTCGCGGACACCAGGACTCCTGGAACCAGTTTCTGGGTTGGGCCGAGTACGCCCAGAACTCTGTCTGTCAGCCCACCACTGCTCTTACTCCCTTCCAGTGCGTACTCGGCTATCAACCCCCACTGTTCCCTTGGACAGGGGAACCGTCTGATGTCCCTACAGTGGATTACTGGTTCCGGGAGAGCGAGAGGGTTTGGGACTCAGCCCATCTTCAACTCCAACGAGCCCTACGCAGGCGCAGGATGACAGCAGACCTTCGATGGTCCCAAGCACCCAACTACCAACCGGGACAGAAGGTCTGGCTGTCAACCCGGGATATCAGGATGCGCCTACCCTGTAGGAAGCTGAGTCCTAGATTCATTGGCCCCTTCACCATCATCCGACAAGTCAACCCTGTCACCTACCAGCTGCAACTCCCGCCTGAGTATAGAATTCACCCCACTTTCCATGTCTCACTGTTAAAACCTCACCATCCCTCCATCACTTCTTTCAGAGAGCCGGCGAGACTGAGGAACCCCCCCCTTCCTCTCATAGTGGACGATGGAGCGGCTTATCTGGTATGAGACATCTTGGACTCCCGCCGCCATGGTGGTCACCTGGAGTATCTGGTGGACTGGAATCCAAGTCTTCAGAGGCCGACCACCACGACGGCGAGGTCCGCGGTCCTCAGGAGCGGACTGTGGAGGGGGGGGGGGGGGAGTAATATCACAGACACACCAGGCTCAACAGTCACCAAATCACAGCGCACTCCCTCACCCGAGTACTGATCATCCACAACTGTCACGCATCCGCATCATCATCATCATCATCATCATCATCATCATCACGAGCACTGCAAGAGACACTCCCAAACACACAGTCACTGTCCGGTCTCGTTAATGCATACCTACCTGTTATGCTTACCTCAAGGACTCCTCTAACGAATACTTACCTGTTTCCAGCGTTCTCCATGATTCCTAGTGTTCTCCGTGTCTCCAGTGAGTGTTTCTGTGTCTCGTCTGCTCCACGCCTCTCTGCCATCCACAATCCCTGGGAAAACAAGATAAGCATCAGTTCCACGTTCATCGTCTGCCACGGAATATACCTGCCTTCACTCACCTGCATAATCTGGTTGTTCAATAAACTTCTACTTGCACTTTACTTCTGTCTCCGTCCCCTTCTGTATGTAACATATGCATAACGTAATCAAATTAATTTTTAATGTGACGAGTAAAGTAACATTTATAAGTAATACATTTATTTATAGGCATAAAAGTTACTGCAGATGATATATGTTCAAGAGCAACAGTCACAGTAACAGTATGAACTGTAGCTGAAATATAGCTAGTGATGCATGATGTCCAATTTAGTGGAAAGATGATTATTCAGAATTTCATCCCAATCTAAAATTAATACTTGGAAATTTTAACAATGATATGACTTCTTAGGTGTTACTTGATGCTACATTTTTTTTTTTTACCTGCAAGAGTCTCCTAGGATATAATGAGTGGATGGATATTCCGGAGCAACTGGAATCCACATACAATGGCTTGCCACTTAGTGGCAATGTATAGAATGATGCACTGGTGTCCACTGTAGAGGTTGATGTGCAATTATGCCATCAAAATCCATGCATATGCAAGAAAATGCTTTTTGAATAGCTTTCCATTGTAGTGACCTCTATGAATGAAAGGGTTAAGCTTTTGATTGAATACACCAGAGCTCCGAACAAGTCATCTGATGCCATCAGCTGCAAATTTTCAGAAAGTTTCTTTTTTAAACTCTCTCAAATTGTCTAGTTGAACAGCTCTTAAAACATGATCCATTCTTTATCAAGTAACAATAATGATGTGCCTTTAACAAACAACACAGTCACACTTTATTTTGATGGTCCCCGTTAGACATTCTGTTTACTATAAGTAACTTTGCACCTAAATGTCCACTTACTCTCATTAGAGTATTAGTAGACTGTCTGGTTAATATCTGCTAACACTTAATTTTGATGGTCCCCCAAAAGACATCCAGAAGTTTGTTTGCCCATATAATCTTTAAGCTATTATGGTTAAACGTATTTGTCTTGCTGTCCACATTGGAGGGGGTTGAGGAAACAAATTTAACTCCAGATTATATATTCCCCCCAAAAAAGTGTGAATTAGATTTAGGACAGCAAGCTGGAAAAGACTCAAAACTGATCAAAGATCAAAGCTGGTGGCCATGGAAGATTCAGTTAAGTACAGAAGACCCCCCAAAAGGAGTAAGGAAAAGGAGTGTTGAAGATACAAGGTGAGGAACAATAGTAGCTGCACTCTGGCAGAAGTTTGAATGGGGTGCTGTTGGAACACGTTTTGCTGTTGCGTTTATCAATTTGGAGTCATGAGTGAGAGTCGCAACTGTGGCAGTGACACTCAGGAGTTGCTCCTGCCTGAGCTGAAGGTGGACCACATCTCCCAGTTATGTCCACATGTGGAGCCGTGAGCGGGAACTGCTGTGGCAGTGATGCTCAGAAGTTGCTCCAGCGGGAGCTGCCTTGGAAGGCATGACCTAGCGATGGGTTTACAATAATTAATTATGAATGGGCACTGTGAATGCTGCGGCAGTGAAAGAAGGTGTAGATGGAGAAACTGGGCTCCTGTGGGAGCTGAGGGGAAATCACTGTTGTGGCAGTGGATGAAAGTCTAGATGGTGAAACAGAGCTTCTGCGGGAGCTGAAGGAAAATCACTGCTGCGGCAGTGAAGGGAAGTCTAGAAGAGAAACAGAGCTCCTGCGGGAGCATAGGGGAAATCACTGATGCGGCAGTGAAGGAAAGTCTAGACAGAGGAATTGAGCTCCTGCGGGAGTGGAGGAACTCTGCAGGACTGTGGCTCTCCAGGACCAATGTTAGCCACCCCTGGTCTAGATGGAGGAACAAAGCTCTTGCGATAACGGTGAAGATATCACTGCTGTGGCAGTGAAGGAAAGTCTAGATGGAGAAACTAAATTTGGACTAACATTAATATAATGCACATAAAGAAATAATTCTTAAATTAAACAAATTAAATTTTTTATGTAGCTAAAACGTAAATATCATAAAACTGATAAAATCAACATTGTAAATTAACTCAATCTCTTACTGTTTAACTGCTAGTTTGTCAGTAGTTAATACATGCGCCACACCTGCACGTTTTAACAGATCAGCACAGAGAAGTCAAAGTACCTTTATTGTCCCACAAGGGGAAATTGGATTTGCAGCAATGCTCCACATAAAACACATAAACATACAACAACACTCACCAACAGAGACCAACCAGCAGAGAAGGAATTCACAGTAATGCCCAATGTACATAATGTGCAAATAAATAAATAAATACAGGACACAATCAAGTGCAAAAATGTAACTTGTGCAAGTTACTACAACGTGCTAAGTGCCATTAAGGTGCCTCACAGCTGACGGAATGAAATATATTTGCATCATCTTTGTTTTGCAGCTAGGAACTCGATAGCGCCGCTCAGAGGGCAAAAGCTCAAACTCTATTCTAAGGGGATGATCCTGTGATTGAGCTATAACTCTAGCTTTCCTCTGGACCTGTTTTATGTATAACTCCCCAGGTTGAGCCTGACTTCTCCTGGAAATCTTACTCGGCACTTTGACCAGACTACCAAGTCTGTTTTTATTTGTCAGGGAGAGGCTTCCAAACCAAGCAGCTATACAAAAAGCACAATAAAACAGAGTCATCATTTCTGAAGAAACATTAAAAGTGTTAATTTTCCTAGAGGAAGTACAGTCTTTGTTGGATTTTCTTTGAGACAGCGTCAACCAAAGGTTTAAAACACAGTTTGTTGTCTAAAATGACTCCAAGATATTTGTATGTTTCCACGAGCTCAATGTCCGTGCCTTTAATGGCCGTGACTAGGGCTGTAGTACAGGATGTACAGAAGAGGAGACAGACAGCAACCTTGGGGAGAACCAGTGGATGTAAAAGTGACTTCAGACAGGGTGCTGTTAGCCCTTACACTCTGGGATCTGTCTGTTAAAAAATCCAATAACCAGCCCACCAAATTCAAATCAAGGTTAAAATCCACAATCAGTCTCTCAGCGAGCAGAAAGGGCTGAATAGTGTTAAAAGCAGAAGTAAAATCAACAAACAAAAGTCTGACATGAGTCTTTGCTCTATCCAGGTGGCTAAAAATAAAGTGCAGTAGTGTGATCACAGCATCCTCCACGCCCCTGCCAGACCTGTATGCAAACTGCAGTGGATCTAACTGATCTCCAACCTGCAGTAGGACAGCCTCTTTGATAATTTTCTCAAAGCTTTTCACAACCAATGAGGTCAAGGCTACAGGTCTAAAATCATTCAAGGATTTTGGGGAGCTGCACTTGGCTATAGGCACAATAATGGAATGCTTCCAACTTCTGGGGATTAGAATCTTGGGATTAAAAATGAACTGAAAGATATGACAGAGTTGATCAGCACATGTTCTTAATAATTGCTCACAAATGTCATCTGGCCCTGGACTTTTTGAGCTGCCTGTGTGATAGCCCTGATACCTTTCATTTCATCATTAAAATCTGAATTGTTAAATCGAGAATAAAATACATTAAATTCATCAGCCAAATGTTTATCAGATGAAAAACCATCCAGGACAACTCTGTTGGCTTTATCATTAGAACCAATCAATGTTTTCATTCCTCTCCAGGTTTTCTTTCAATTATTACTTATCAAATCTGCCTCAATTTTTTCCTTGTACCTTAATTTAGCTTTTTTTAATTTCAGCCCTGATCTCTTTTCTCACACCCCTCTCTGCATTCACATCACCTTCATTAAAAACAGTTTTCCGTTTGATCAGCAATTCTTTAATGTCAGAACAGAGTCTTTGCAAAAAGAGATGTAACTGCAGACAATGTCAGTAAGTTCATCAATATCAGAACAGGAGTCCTGAAACACTGTCCAGTCTGTGCACTCGAAGCAGGCTTGTAGCGCTGAAGAGCTATCCTCAGTCCAGACCTTCACCTATTTTCTGACAGGCTTCTCCCTCCTCAGCACTGAGGTGTAGGCAGGTAAAAGGTGAACAGAGTTGTGGTCTGAGGCGCCCAGCGCTGGCCCCGCCTTGGACGTATATGCGCCTTTAATGGAGCCGTAGCACAGATCAAGAGTTTTATTACGATGTGTGGGGCATGTTACATACTGATAAAAGCTGTCCAGTGTTTTCTTTAAGTTACAATGGTTAAAATCGCAAAGAATAAAATTAGGAGTGGCAGGGGAAATAGACTGAAGTTTGTTTATGGCTTTAAAAACAATGTCCGCGGCGGATTTGGCATCAGCTTTGGGGTGGATATAAGCAACAGTCACAAAAATCTGGGGGAACTCTCTGGGGAGATAGTACGGCCTTAGTGACACAGACAACAGTTCAATGTCAGGGTGACAAATCCGCTCTCGCACAGTAATATTGTTGCACCATCTGCGATTTATATACAGACAGACCCCTCCACCCAGCGTTTTATGTGTCACCTCACTGTCCCGGTCCAGGTGCAGAGGGGCTCCAAAGCTGCTGATCTCCAGTGCCGAGTCCGAATCCGACTCAGTAAGCCAAGTCTCTGTAAAAGCCATAAGACACGCGTCCCTGTAGTCCCGCAGATGCAAAACATTTGCTCGTAGTTCCTCAGTCTTGTTCCTGAGGGACCGCACATTCAGGGTTGCCAACTTTGGGACTTTGGCTGGAGTGAGACTTTGTAAAAATTTCAGTTTGCGCGTGTGCGCGGAAATGTTTGGTAACCCTAATTTTAAAAATCAATGTCAGTCCATGTTTTAGTATCATTGGGGTGAAATAATTTATTTTATTTTTTTGTCAGTTTTGTTACCTGACAGGGGGCGGAGCCAGACATTGTAAACATTCGGGGCTTAGCCCAAATTTATATTTGTCCAAAGACACTTTTTAATTTTCTATTAATAGCTTTACTGACATGAAAGGAGCTTTTGTTGTCATATTCTTGTTCAGAAAATGTACATTATTTGACACTGTAATTTGTAAAAGTTTGTTGGATGTACCTCCGCTAGGGGGGTCCGGGGGCAGGCCCCCCCGGAAGAAAATTTTGTACATTTTAAGGTAAAATGCATCAATCTGGTGCACTTTGGACCCATGTACAGTATGCAAATTGAACAAAGAAACAGCATTGACTTGTACCTGGGCATTAAAAAGGGTTCAAACATTTTTTTTTTTTTACAATACTTTTGTACTCATTTCTTTTTAAAAGATATATCCTTGAGCTTTTATTTTGATCACCAGATCACCAGCTGATCGCGTGCACAAATGCGCTCACTTCTCTTTAAAACACGCAGCACAGAGAGACTGTATACTTAATCACTGTATTTTGCTGTTTTATAAAGGCACAAAGCCATATCAAAATTTCGGGGTCATTAATGGAAAACACTGAATGAATGTATAGCTGATAAATGTGCTAAAGTTGTCATATGTTATATAACAAAACGTATATAACGTACTCGGTTACTTACGTAACCTCGGTTCCCTGAGAGATAAGGGAATGAGTATTGCGTTGCAAACGCTATGAGACAACTCCTTTTCTCGAGAAAATAACGGCTATGGTGTGTAAAGCAGAAGCAGCCTAGCCAGCGGCGGAGTGTGCACGATCCGGGAGTGCTGAAGACGTTCTGCGCGGCTTTGATGGGTGCGCGGCCACAAATGGGCGGCGACCGCTTCTTCCAGTGGCTGGAGCTTCACATCCTTTTTCCTTAGCGCCTTCAACAAATAGAGCGTTAACTGTATGTACACACCGCCGCCGACTTGAGCTGCAAAGAAGCTCTGGCCGCTTTGTCAAAGACGCTTGTCAAAAAGTACGGGGAAGCTTGACGCTTTGGCCGCTCTGTATATTTCACACTTTGGTATGAACATTAACCCGCCAGTGTGGCGGATAGCCTTTTGAGATTTGCTCGCCAAACGGAAAATCTACCCGCATTTGGCGCTTGACGGGTGTTAATTTCGGACCCTACGAGACTATTTTTATTGAACAATTTAGCTAGCCCACATCATAACGCACGTCAGACAACATTTGCAACTATAGTTGAAGTCTGTAACTTAGTCTCGGCACACAGACTGATTAGGCAAGGCTACGTCTGTAGTGACAAGGCTCACCATTTTATTATTTGCTTACCTTGATTGTCTTCCAAACTTTCACATGTGCCGACTCCGAACCTATGCTCCGAACTCTCTCTGAACTTCTCACACGCAACTGACGTATCAGGTGCAAGGTTTTCAGCCAATCAACGATCAGAGAATACTGCAGCGAGAATGTTGTAGGGAGATGTAACAGCTGTGGGCCTTAAACTCCTCTCCTGTCATTAATACGCTGTGGTCTAGTCATCAATAGAAAATTAACGGATTGAGAGGGGAGAAAAATGGATTTTGGCGTGACATTTCTTGCGTGTGCGTGAGAGCGTGAGATTGATGCTGAAAGCGTGAGTGTCACGCCAGATGTGTGAACCCTGCACATTAGCCAGTATGACTGAAGGCAAAGGGATGCGATTCCTGCTCAGTAGCTTCCTGGTTCGCGGTTTCACACCACCCCTTTTCCCCCACTTCCTGGTTTGGCCTTGTTTTGTAAAGTTGATGCTTCTACCAATAAGTAATTCCAGAGGCAGATTCCCAGTCAGTAAATTGTGACCTAATCCAGCAAAATGAGTGACAGTGACCCAAATTTCAAAATTGAGATTTTGGTATCAATGGAAAGATGGGACAATAAGCTTTAAAATGATATCCTAGTCAAAGTCATACCTTGAATGGTTTTAAAGATATACCCATTTTAATTATGGTCGTCTGCCCTCTTTTTCCAATTGAAAACCTGAGAAAATCGCTTTTAAAGTTTTTTGCCCGTTTTTTGTTGATATCTTTCAAAATCCATTGCATTTAAAGGGATAAACTATTTATTTTACAGCTTAATTTGACCAAAGACATTTTTATATATATAAATGCTAAACCAGGCTGAAGCTCAAATTATTTGAAAGTATTTATTTGAATTAACCCTTTAAGACCTGAAGGCTTTTTTAAAGTTTTTTTCTTTTTTCTTTTTTCTGAGCGACACACACAAAAGTAAAGACTCATAACTCCAAAACTCTAGCAAGAAGAGACAAAAGGTAGGTATCATTTGATAGAAAACATTTTAGATTTTAAGAAAATATAAATTACATTACATTTGGACATTGTCTTGCTGAGAAACAGCTGATAAAAGACAAAAATATATATACTTTTTTTTTTTTAAATAATTTTTCTTCTTTTTTATTTGACATGGAATAACTCAGGAACACAATAAGATCGCTAAACAAATCTTTTTTGGTGATGCTCTTCTACATGTGAGCTGCATCTGGTTCAAATTTTGTGGTGATAGCATAAAGAATAGTTTGAAAAATTGTTGTTCATTTTTTCCGCAGCCAGGTGGCGCCAACGGGCGGTAAACTCAGGTTTAGAGGTGCTTCTCAGCACTCGTTAGGAATTTTTCAAAGGTTTTTTTAGATGCATTAAAAAGATGAGATTCTAAGCTTTAAAATGATATCTATTATGTGTTATTCCACGTTGGAAAACGAACATGGATGGGTCCGGGAACATTGGATACACAATGCATCCCGGAGAGATGAGACATGTTTTTAGCCAAGTATGTTAAATCATTCCGTGAGTAATATCTTGTGATCAACGCAATATATTATATGATTTTGGATTCATTGTAATCTTGAGAATCTGCTTTAAATATTGATGTGCCATTTTTATGATCTGTGCATTTTTCATGAAGTTATGAGCACGTGAAATATACACACTTGTATTCAGTTAGCTGCTGTGCTATTTTTGTTGTAAACGCATATTACTCAGACTCATTAGAGGGTGAAAACAACGCAACAGAAGCATGTTTGGAGGCTTGATATTAAAGTTTAAAGTCTTTGGTTTTGTATGCAAAAGAAAAAAAAGTGTGCTACCTATATGGATTCAATTTTTATTGGCTTTTAAAGAGACACGCAAATGGGAGTTTTAATTTATAAGGCGCGCTAGTGTGACAGGAGGATGGCTGGACCAATCGTGTGCCTGTCAGTCGAAACAGGGCTTCCCATTGTTAAAAATCAGCGTTTAGGTCAGTGTGTTTACATTTCTAAGCTTTTTGATTGGTTCTATACAACGTGTAACACCATATTTGTAGAGCAGAGATAGTGACGTTTCAGGGGATACCGGGAAATGCTCATAAGTGACGAGAGGAGTTCATTTCCAGGAAATGCTCATAAGTGACGAGAGGAGTTCATTTCCAGGAAATGCTCATAAGTGATGGGGGAAGTTCATTTCCAGTGAATTTCGTAAAACCATGTCAAATTTAATAGCCATTTAAATACTTTTACTCAATTATATGGACTACGAAACTTTGGGAGATTATTTTTGAAAGTCTGTTCTTTGAAATTAGCTTTAAAAAAAAACGATTTTTTCATTGTTTTTCCACATTAACGGCTTAAAATGCGTTGCGATTTCCGACTCATTTCGCCAGAGCGGGTCACAATTGATGTTGAAGTCTGTCACGGCAGGATGGCTCCATTGTAATCCCAATAGGAATTCACGGGTGTATCGGAATGTGTGCTGCTGGTCGCTCCAAATAAAGTTTAAAACAGTCACTAAAAATAGGGCGTAAAAAGTGACTTCCATCCCTCAGATACTCAGCAAATGTTCTTAAAACAGACAACATTAAAACAGCACACCACAGAGGGGAATTAAAACCCTAAAAGACATTTAAAACACAATAACACGGACACAAGCTAAAGCTGCTTGTCGCCACAGAACAGCGCCACCGGAAGTTGGAGACTATCACTGTTCTGAAGTATACACAGCCATTGTTTTTATATAAAGCAACAAATAGTTTTGATGAGATTAGACTAATCCTCAGCCTAACCTCAGGCTTTATTCTTCACCACAATAGAAAACTCTCAAAACTCAGACATAACAGAAAAACCCTTTTAAATTTTAACAATGACATTAAACACTAACCGATCAATTAACATATATCAATTTTCTTGATCAAGAACGCAATGTTTATTTTTAACATTAACTCCTTTAACCATCAGAAGAAAAGCATGATGGGAACTAGAAATTTACTGCGTAGTTAAAACCGACATTGTGGGAAGGATAGCGCCACTGAAAAGTGTTGCACAATACACTCAGTAATTAGCAGCACCTGCATGGAGCCATTGCAGAGATGCAGAGGGGAAACTTGTTATGTTACCAGCCCATGAGAGAGCCACGATGAGTGGCTGATTTTTACTGATTGATTCCTTCGAATTTAAGGATTTAATCGACATGAAATTGGTCAGTTTCTATGTGGCAGAATTAAGGAAGGAACTTCTTCTGGTGGTAAGTTTGAGATCTGGATATAACTAATTGGGAGCTGTAGCCTGTAGCGCTAATGATAAAAATAAAGTGATAAAAAAGGGTGGAGGAAGGTGGAGGAGAATGGTTGAGCCATTAGATTGCTGTGGGTGAGTGGGCGGGGCTCAATGCCAAAACAGCTAATGCCAGAGCCAGGCGAGCAGCTGCTTATATGCTCCGGCAGTTAATTGAAAGATTAGATTCACTCCTCCCGAAATATGTTTCGGAACTTCACTTCTACTAACTACTGTATAAGTAACTTTGCAAGTACATTTCAACTTAACCCCTAATTTTACTAACTCTAATCATACCCCTAATAGTCCTACTAATGCTCAACTAATACTCTAATGAGAGTGCAACATTATGTATATTCAACAGAATATCTAAAGTGGATCATCCAAATAAAGTGTAAAACACACTCTCTAACAACACTGGTCACATGGTTTAAACCATCAAGGTTATTGATGAGACGTATGAAACTCAAAGGATCTTGAACTCTTCGAAAGAAAACTTCCAAGTGAATGCAGGTTTGACCTCTTCACATCAGAACTGTAAAAAATATATTTCAGGAGAAAAGTTTGTGAAAAAGTTAATTCTGAAGTTATATGGGCAAATAAAATCCTCCATGGCAAAAGCTGAATGTACACAGCATTAAGTTTGGAGTAAACAAATCATTGCCTACCAGTACCAAAACTTCATGCCAGCTGTGCGGTGAGTTTGAGAGAATTGTTTGCTGCTTCAGGGTTTAAATGACTTGCAGTCATTAACAAACCAATGAATAACAATAACAGTGCATCTGTGATCTAAAAAAAAAAAAAAAAAGTAACTGACAATGCCAAGCAAAGGCAATAACAGCCTCAAACTAAAGGAATTGACAAACTTTTCAATTTGAGGTGAACTATCCTTTTAAATTCTATTCAATTTTAAGTATTCTAAAGTGTCAGAGAAACATAATCAAGTTACTTAGAGTATGATTCCTGTATCTTCAGCCTCAAGTCATTATTATACAAAGAGAATGAAAAGTTGACATAAATCTCTAATAAATATTCCGAGAGGTTTAGATGAAGACAGTTCATGAATGAGGGCACTGAAGCAGCAGTGAGCTGTAGATGGGTTAGGAATTGGATGGTTTAACTAAGACACAGAAGAGCCAACTTTGCCTTTAGAGGATTCAAATTCAGTCTTTGCAATAATTATCATTTGCTGAAAATCATATCTTGCCTGCTTGTGTTCTTACATTTTAACGAACAAGATTTGTATAAATTATCATACAGTGGCATGAAAAGGTTTTTGATATTTGATTTTTTATTTATTTTTTTATTTTTTTTATAACAGAATAGTTGTACAATTTTAAACGGAATGTAATGTTGCACGAATGGAAGCATTTCAATTAGAAGAGTTAACATTGACTCCCTATTATTAACCCTGTGAAAAAGTAAATATTTGTAAAACTAATAACTGGTTGGACAGACACAGACATCCACATAAATTCACTATGCCAAAGCTGTGTTTCTCTCTATTAAGTATGTTTTCGTTGCACACTTCTTATTGCTCAATTATGAACCCAGACCAGCTGGTGCTCGAGATACCTGTGGTTCTTTTAAAGGTTTTCTGGGATGTTCTGAAACTTTGAAGATGAGGTGCCCCAGTAACATCTTTTCCATTTAGAAGCAAAGGCTTACATTGTTTGATGGAGTCTGAGAACCTTAGAAATGACTTTGTAACCATTTCTAAACAAATATATGTATTCATTTTCTTACCTGTTTTGATATGTACCTGTATACATTTTATGGTGACTATAATGGAAAGGTTCAATAAATCGACTATGCGCAATTCAAAGGGGACCTATTATGCCCCATTTTACAAGATGTAAAATAAGTATCTGATCCCAGAGTGTTTGTGAAGTTTTAGCTCAAAATACCCCACAGCTATTTTTTTATAGCATGTTAAAATTGCCACTTTTTGGATTTGAGCAAAAACGCACCGTTTCAGTGTGTGCCCTTTAAATGCAAATGAGCTGCTGCACTCTGCCTAAGAGGGTGGAGCTTCAAGAACTCATTCTCTGGTGTCAGGATTCAGTCAGGACACACTATAATGTCAGAAACTGCGAATATATGCTGCATGGAGATAGAACAGGTATAGTTTAGTTCAATTACAGTTATAACTCATATTGTCGTCTTGTTTTTATCCACTGTATTACTACTATTTTGGTAGAGTTGAGGGAGCATTTTCTTCGAAAACAAAATTAATCCACCTCATCTTCAGAGGCTCAGATTTCAGGAGTAAATGGAGAGAGCTATATAGATTAATCCATTCAGCTACAGAACACCTAAAACACTTGGGAGAGATTCCCGTCAGTGCAACAATGGCGGACTGTACAACTTGTTGTGAACTCGCTCAGGGCAGTTCTATGTTAAAACGTCAGTGTCTGTCAACATTTGTGGACAGGGCCTGTGGTGAATGGGACATCACACTGCCAGGGATCTGGAAATGGCTTGTTCTGAGACACTGCTTTTTATCATTATAGGGTGGTTGTGTACACACACTGCCAAAACACATTTATAGCCAAACACCATGCAAATGTGTATTTTGCATAATAGGTCCCCTTTAAAATCAACAGGACTATTTGGAACTGGATATATTAGAAAGGATGAAACTGGCACTGAATAATTTTCATCATAAGTACTTAATTTAGACTTAAAATTTAGATATACACCAAAGTTACAACACACTGAAATTCTCTGCAATGCCTGGCAGTGGCACTGGATACCTCTTGTGGGATGGCCTTTAACTCCCCTGTCTCCTGATGCTGACTGGAGGCGACGGCTCCTTCCATGCCAGTGTCCGCCCCGTTCTGCCTGCTCTTCCCCATACAGTGGACAGCAGCAGGCCCCATTGAACTGTGCTGACTCCACCGGCTCCTTCCGATGGCAGCCATGCCATGAGGCCCCAGAACCATTTCCTTATGATTCACCAGATCTCATCAAAACTGTAATAATTCATTATATTGCAAAAATACATTTGAATCTTATTTTAGAAGATTTGAAAGAAACATAATCTCACATCTGAAATAAATCTCAATCTCAATATATCTCAAAGCCATTTTAATTCATAGAAACATAACCATTCAAGGTTAACAGTGTGTGTTCAAGGTTAACTTTCTTGTTACGACTCTAGAGACAACGACCTGGCTTTCTTCTTAAAAAATGTTCTCAGTTCTGTGTATCAATATGCAGGAGACGCTATCATACATCACAGTTTGACACCTTAAATAAATGTCATTTTGACACATAAATGTCTTCCCTTCAGGCAGTTACACACTGTCCTTTTTTCATCGCCACATACAGTAAAAACAAGGTATCCTCAGAACTAAAATTCTGGGAATACATAAATACACACTGCTTACTATATCCAATTTTGACTCCCTCTGTCCCTTTTTCAAGTTCAATTCAATGAGGAATCAAAATAATAATAATAATAATAATAAAAAACGTCCCTTAGGAGCTGCAATTGAAATAATCAACCGCTAGGTCCAAGCCTTTGAACAATGTAACCCAAAAAACTCTCCAAAGCCATATTTCCCACAAGTCTAGGACTCGGTTGAAGTCTCTGTCTTCTGATAATGCTCCAGCTCTTTTTTCTTCTTCATGGCAAGCTGCAGTTGCTTTTTGATAAGCTGGATTTGTGTTTCCAGATCTGTCAATTCCTGCACTATTGGGTTCTGGGCAAGACCCAGCAAGTCGGTTCTTCCGTTAGATGTGGCCTGTAATGGAAGCTGTCTCTTCTCCTGTGGGGACAGCAGTTCTTTACAATGTGAACATTCCAGGTCATTTTGTTGTCCCTCTTGGTTGGATAATTTTCTCCTGTTGCAATTGGAAGTTCCCAAAGAGTTCCATGGCATTTGTTGGTTGTTTCCAACATTGCAGCTTAATTGAGACAATAATTATATCACAATATCAGTATATAAATACACATTTTAGGAAGCAAAGTACTAGTTGTCCCAATAATGAAAATCCTGTCATGATTTACTCAACCTTTTATCATTCCAAATCCAAATGACTTTCTTCCGTACAACATGAAAGGGGAATTTTTGAAAGACTTGATGTTATTTTCCAAACATATGCAACAAAAACTATCTATTTTTACTCTTGTACTATATTCCAAGTGTTGTGAAGGCATATTATATCTTTCAGTGAGAAACTGATTACTAAAAGTCTTCACATCTATCCTAGCTTTCCTCAGTGTGTTCATGAGAAATGCAGAAATCATGAATGATTTGGGCTGGATTTCCAGAAACCTTCTTAACTCTACTTCGTTTTTAAATTATACCTTAAGCTGTAACTTAAAGGTGCCGTAGAATGCGTTTTCAAAATATGTAATATAAGTCTAAGGTGTCCCCTGAATGTGTCTTTGAAGTTTCAGCTCAAAATACCCCACAGATTTTTTTTTTATACATTTTTTTAACTGCCTATTTTGGGGCATTATTAAATATGCACCAATTCAGGCTGCGGCCCCTTTAAATTCTTGTGCTCCCCACCCCCGAGCTTGCGAATGCCTTAAACAGCATAAAGCACAGCTAATATAACCCTCAAAATGGATCTTTACAAAGTGTTCATCATGCAACATGTCTAATCGCGTAAGTACAGTGTTTATTTGGATGTTTACATTTGATTCTGAATGAGTTTGAGGCTATGCTCCATTGCTAACTGGCTAACACAACACTGTTGGAGAGATTTATAAAGAATGAAGTTGTGTTTATGAATTATACAGACTGCAAGTGTTTAATAACGAAAATAATGATGTCTCCATGATTACAGTAAGAAACTATGGTAACTTTAACCGCATTTAACAGTACATTAGCAACATGCTAATGAAACATTTAGAAAGACAATTTACAAATATCACTAAAAATATCATGGATCATGTCAGTTATTATTGCTCCATCTGCCATTTTTCACTATTGTCCTTGCTTGCTTACCTAGTCTGATGATTCAGCTGTGCACAGATCCAGACGTTAATACTGGCTGCCCTTCTCTAATGCCTTGAACATGGGCTGGCATATGCAAATATTGGAGGCATACATATTAATGATCCTGACGTAACAGTCGGTGTTATGTTGAGATTCGCCTGTTCTAAAGGTCTTTTAAACAAATCAAATTTACATAAGAAGGAGGAAACAATGGTGTTTGAGACTCACTGTATGTCATTTCCATGTACTGAACTCTTGTTATTCAACTATGCCAAGGTAAATTAAATTTTTCATTCTACGGCACCTTTAACATTAATACGTTTTTAAAACGTTCTTAATTAAAGCTGCAGTCCGTAACTTTTTTTGGTTAAAAATGATCCAAAATCAATTTTTGAGCAAGTACATAACCAGCCAGTGTTCAAAACTATCTAATTATCTTGTCTCGATTCACAACGGTAAGCTTGTAGTAATGTTTTATAATAAGAGCGACATGGTGGATTTCCATGGGAAATTCGAGCATGCAGCAGTTCGTCTGTGCGTCATTACGTCACGTCCGTAAACTGAAAGGAAGGAGTCCCATCCAGGCTAGTCTGTTTAATCACATGAGAATGCTGCTGGTAGTAGCACATTTATAGCCTTTTCTCACAGCAGCTGAAATAATCAAACTTATCATTTTGATGGCGGAATGTAATCCAGAAAGGTCCAAATGACAATCATCAGTGACAACTGGAGATTCACCCGTAGTCAAAAAAGAAAAAAACTTTGGACTGTGGAGTGGCTACAGAAATTGAAATCTACAGGTAACGCTAATACACACTAAATACACAGTCACGCAATGCTGATGTTAACATTAACAATTTTAGGACAATATAACAGTAATAATAATTTGCACGGTTTGGCATGATCCGAGCTAAGTGATCGTTAGATATAATCATCATTGGCAGTGCAATTTATTGTAGGCCTAATGTTTTTTTCCTCAGCTGGTCAGAACAAAAGTGGCAGACATGTTACTTACTTGTTCAGATGATATTTTACAGTGAAAATTCTTATATTGGTCATACTTTCAAGATGTAGAATCTAGGTGACTGACAGCAAGTATTAGATTCATCCGCGCTGATGAGCTGTGCCGTTGCACAACGCAAGTACAGATAACTGTTCCGCATATGACTGCAATTGCAGGTTTCAAACAGTGATGGTGACTAAAAGGAAAAATCATGGACTGCAGCTTTAAGTATACCTTCTATAAGTCATTAGTTCAGAAGGACCACACTTAGCTATACCTTATCACTGTTGACAGTCTATACGAATATAATTCTGAAATTGTAATACACACAATGTTCAGTTAGGTTGAGCTAGAGACAGACGCGGTCAGCGCTTGTCATATTCCATACACATGTCTATGGAAGCTGCAGTAATAACCCTTTCACTTATATAATTTGACAAAGTGTTTTATTTATATCAGATACACATTTTGTATGATACAATAAAGTTTACTCTTTTTCTGCCAGTTCACCGGCCACATACTTGTATGTATTTTGGGGACAATTTCGTAAATCCGACAGCTATTGCAAACTCATCATGCAACAAAACACATTCACTTCCACATATTTTACAATCAGAATATGACATCAAATTTGGAAATCGGATTTCAACTAAAATATCTTAATTTGTGTTCCGAAGATTAACGAAGGTTTTACGGGTGTGGAACGGCATGAGGGTAAGTAATAAATGACAGAATTTTCATTTTTGGGTGAACTAACCCTTTAATGAACTACCTGATCTGTTTCACAAAACTGGTCTAATAAAAACCAAAACAACAAATAATGTCTTTAAAAGACTTACTAATAATATACTAATATTTTAGCACACAAGTCATGTGACAACTTGTATGATACTTTAATGGTGCTTTATGTTATTTTTAGAAGTGTGAAAGCTTCAATTTACTGTAATTACAAGAAAAAGCTGAACAAGTTCACATTTTTTAAAATTTCTCTTTGTGTGTTTCCTTTAAGAATGTCACTACTTCAGGACTTTAATTTAATGTTGCTTGAATGCTACAGAGTATATAAAAGCTCCTTCAGTATGACAGCAGTTTACCTTTTCTCCGGTTTTGCAACAGTCTGTAATTTGTCTTCTTTGAAAGTTGGGTTAAGTGCTCGATGTAATCTCTGAAAAACAATTAAATTATTAAAGTAAAGAAGTGCTGAGAATTACAAAGTAAATAAAGAGCAAAGCATTCTCTTAATTTTAAAATGTGTCACCAAGATTGGATGTAATTATGTTTAATAAAACCAGCCTAGGACTCTACAAATGGAACTCTACAAACTTACTTGACTGGTGTGGAGCCAGTACTTATGCTGTGACGACTCCTGCATTCTGGGTATCAGCCAGCGATGGACAATGTGTTCACCTAGTGTGGTGAGGAGAGACAGGGCCACTCCAATGCATAGCATGACAAATAACCCTGAGAAGTGCTTTATTCCCATCTGTAAAGTCTGTGTATGACCACAGAAAGGTAAGGTAAGAAAAGAGGAATAATTCACCCATGAATGAAATTTTGTCAGTATTTAATCACCCTCACATAGAATCTCTTATTATTTCTTATATATATATATATATATATTCTGTATCACACACACATGTTTGTTTTTGTGAATTGTGGGGACATCTCATAGGCGTAATGGATTTTATACTGTACAAATCGCATTTTCTATCGCCATACACCTAAACCTACCTATCACAGAAAACGCTGCAAATTTTTACTTTCTCAAAAAAAAAAAAAAAAACTCATTCTGTATGATTTATAAGCCTTTTGAAAAATGGAGACATGGGGTAATGTCCTCATAAGCTCCCTCTCCTTGTAATACCTATGTCATACCCATGTCATTATACAAATTTGTGTCCTGATATGTCACAAAAACGCACACGCACGCATGCACAGACACACACACACACACACACACACACACTCAGACAAAATGTCAACAGAAAAAAATATTTAAAAAAAGACTTCAAAGTCCCACCCCTGAAGTGTGCATATTAGTAGCCTAACTATATCAGTACTATATTTACGCAGCTTTCTTTAGTGTACATAATCAAAATGATAGCATGATTTTCAGTTTGTATCATGACTTACTTCTGTGACTGCAAAGCTTCTTTTACCACAGGGTACCACCTTGTACCACTTATCATGTAGCATGTCCATAAATCCATCAGATTTGTACTGACTGACCAACTCAGAGATATTTGAAGTCAGAGGTGAGTTCTGTTTAAGCCCAATGCCATAGCCTGTGAATACAAAGGAATTTTTTTTATTTTTATCTTAGCTATTAGAGCAGCATGTGCACAGTTTTTCATTCACTCTGTAACCTATAAACAATAACAAGTGAGTAAGAAGCATTCAGTTACTTGCCTTCAATAGCAAACGGCTTTCCCACTGTCAGCATTTTGCAGTCTGCATCAATAGACACTTCATAGTCTAAAAGAGCTTTGTCCATTATAAAAGCATCCAGCTTTTGGGGATCATTCCTGAAATAGCATCAAACAGTTTGCTATTATACAGTGACACACAGAAAGTATTTGCATCCATTATAGCCTCTCTCTCCCTCTCTCTCTCTCTCTCTCTCTCTCTCTCTCTATATATATATATATATATTTGAAAAGTAACATTTTAAACAATATCTCAATGAACACAAAAAACTATTTCCAAAATGCTGACAAGACTAAGTTTAATATAACATCTGTTTAACTTATAACATGAAAGTAGGGTTAATAATGTAACTTAGATTACACTTTTGTTGGAATGAACATGTTGGCGACATTTTGCAACATCTATCTTTTTCCATTCTTAAAGAATGACCTCTTTTAGAGACTGGATGCTGGATGGAGAGTAAGGCTCAACTTGTCTCTTCAGAATTGCCCATAGGTGTTCGATTGGGTTCAGATCAGGAGCCACTGAATCACTTTCAGAAATCCAACAGTGGCCTTAGATGTGTGTTTAGGATCATTGTCATGTTGGAAAATTGCATGACGACCAAGGGCACTGAGTGATGGTAGCATCTTCTCTTTCAGTATAGAGCAGTGCATCTGTGAATTCACAATGCCATCAATGAAATGCAGCTCCCCGACACCAGCAGCACTCATGCAGCCCCACATAAGGATATTGCCACCACCATGTTTCACTGTAGGCACCATGCATTTTTCTTTGTATTCCTCACTTTAGCAGCACCGTACAGTTTTGAAACCATCAGTTCCAAAAAAATATATCTTGGTCTCATCACTCCAGAGTATAGAGTCCCAGTAGTCTTCATCTTTGTCAGCATGGGCCCTGGCAAACTCGCTTTAAAAGAGGCTTCTTTCGTGGACGGTACCCATGCATGTCATTTCTTCTGCAATGTATGCCGTATTGTGTCATGGGAAATCGTCACCCCAGTCTGGCTTTCTACTTCTTTAGATAACTGCAGTGAACTTGCATGCTGATTTCCTTCAACCCTTCTCATCAGAATACGCTCCTGTCAAGGGTCAAGGTGTTAACTTCCGTGGACGACCTGGACATCTCTGTGAGATGGTTGCAGTTCCATCTTTTTAAAATTTTTGTACCAATATTGCTACAGAATTTTGACTGATAAGTAAAGATTTGCTCATCTTCTTGTAGCCTTCACCTTTCTGGTGTAAAGATTAAAAATTATTTTCTTTCTCAGGTCTTGTGACATTTCTCTTCCACGTGGTGCCATTGCTGGCAGCATGAAATGGGAAGGGGTTTTAGCACCCTTTTATAGTCAACTGTCTGCTGGACACCTGTGTAATGAACAATTAGACTCACCTGTGGGTGAGTTCTTGTTAAATTCGACATTTGTAGTCTAAAATTTAGCTTTGCTACAGAGATTTTCAGTGGGATGTACTCATTTTTGCATCACCCTAATTTGAGTAAAACTGAAAATGTAGTTCTCTAAGTTATATTATTAACCTTACTTTCATAAGTTAAACTGATAATATAAAACTTAGTCTTGTCAACATTTTGGAAATTGTTTCTGTGTTCATTGAGATATTATTTAAAATGTTACTTTTCAAAGGGGGTATTCTCATTTACACTGAGCACTGTATATATATTTTGTCTATGGAGGTACAATGTCATGTAGTCACAACATGAACTTTTGTTCAGTATTGTTGCATCAGTCAATTAGTCCTAAAGTCCTCACAATGAACCAAAACTACTAGAACCAAATACCTATACACACTCGTAGAAGGGAACACAGAGTTCATAACCTGACTTTACTACTAGCAGTTGCATCCCTGTATATCCTATGTAGTTCAAAAAGTATGTTATCTTGCAAAAACACGTGCTGGATTGATTTAAAAGGAGAGTCCTTGCTAACCTTCTTAGGAAAATATTGCAAATTTCATCTACTTCTCCTGAAATCTATTCATTCTGTCCTGCTTGAAGGAATTATACACTGTGGCAATATTTTGGAGTATGTAGTCTGATTTGAGGACTGCATCAAATCATGTCCTGAAGGTTGTGGAGACTCAAAAGAGGAGTTTCAGACTTGCAACAGAGGTTTACGAAAGGAGGAAAAATTTAGTTAAGTGTGGCTGGTCGAACACTCATGTGATGTTGTTTAGAAACTCTTGGCATTGACTTATTTGCTTGGGGAATTCCTACAGTTAAGTTCATATATGTTAAAAAGCCCAATTTCACTAATTTTCGGCCATAACAACGAGAAAAAAGCTAGAAATGTATTGTGTATGTATAAAGAAATGTTTAGAGAAAGTATCAAAAAAAAAAACCATAACATGTTTTCTTAGAATATATTACTATAATTTATATATTAATGTTAATCGATGGTCAGGTTATAATTGTCCCTCCCCCCATCTCATTCCATCCCATCCCATCCATCCATCACTTACTAAGCAAAAGCTAGCAAAAGCTCACTGACATTTTAGTTTAAGTGCCCTGACCGTGTCAAGAAATACATCCCTGAAGTACATTATAACACAAGCATACTTGTTTTTTTGTTTGTTTGTTTGTTTTTTTAAACCTCAAGGGTTCAAAATGTATAGCATAATAAAAAGACCTGCTTGCTTCCCAAACTTGAACAGTTGTTCCCCAGTATATCTGTTGTTTTGATTCCCATATGGAGATGATAGATAGATAGATAGATAGATAGATAGATAGATAGATAGATAGATAGATAGATAGATAGATAGATAGATAGATAGATAGATTTCTTTTCTATATGTGTTTTCGCACAGTCCCAACATCAGTCAAACAAGTCTATTCTTTCCTAGACTTGTACAGTAAAACCACATGGATTTGTACAACATAGCAAGAAGGCGAAAGCGATCTATGAAGGACGTGGTTGAGGGCATCCAGTAAATTAGTGCTGCTTCAGTGATCTATGCCACTTTGCAATAGCGATTATGACTTACTTGAGATGATCTATTCCATCAGGGGTTGTAGGGACATTGTATCGTCTCATGTATTCATGCATCTCTGGAAAGCTTTTTTTCACATAGTCCTCAGCGCTGCTCTCTCGAACAGTTCCAAAGCGGAAACCTTGTGATGGATGGTGGAGCTTGAAAAGCAATAAGACCATTTTCAGCAACCAGTAAGTATATTTTTAGCCTCTTAACTATTTGCAAGTTGCAAGCCTGCCAGTCATTTTGACATAATTTGAAAATGATACACGCATGTTACTCTTACCTTGGGATCATGTATACCTGAGAGTTGCTCGTAGGTTTTCTCACCAACCATTACAGCGGCGAGATTAGCTGTGTATGTTGACAGGCAGAACAAACAGAAAATGGCCCAGAGGTTCATGAGGAATCTCCCAGTCCAACACTTTGGCGGCTTAATGGCGGCAGTCCTGCCGAATAAGATTGCGTAGCAAACGTTTAGTGCAGAGGAGAAAGAAAAGACACGGTCCCTGTTCCTCCCCCTTGGGGTCATCCCAAAAGGGCTTTTCCACTCATAGAAGGTCAGGAACACGGCTGTCACATGTAAAGACACAAATATTCCTAGCCACATACTCCAGTGTAGGGGCCACATGAAGGCACCGATAGGTGCAGCAGTATCTCTAGTCCTGACAAGAATTCCCAGACTGGTGGAGAAGAAGGGGCTGGTGAAGTCAATGACCTGACTGCGTGCTGAATTGATGCTAAAGGAAGTGACAGCCAGATGTGCAGCCCCACTCATGAGGTCCCCGACCAGCCCTGTCCAGCGACCACTCTTGTAAGCTCCGTATTTTCCATCTCCCACAATGTAGAGGTCAAAGTCAAACCCCATGTCCTCTGCCAGCTTCTCTAAAAGATCAATGCAATAACCATAGCAACATTTTTTAAACTCCATGGGCACGGTGTCATTGGCACCTTGTAAACCCTGAAAAAGACTTTCCAACAAGGCTGTATTGTTTGTTAGGGGGTCAAGGCACAACTGGCCAGCCGGGCACAAACCTTCTTCATCAACATCTCGAGTGAAGACAAATGGGTGTTCTACCAGGGTGACGACTCGCAAGTGTAGACGTGAGGAATGCCGCCAGTCTGCCCCTGTCTGAGAATGTCTTTTATTAGGCCAAACACCATAATCCATAACCACCTTTCCTTGCTTCCAGCTGCCGAGACGTGTCCACATGGGCTTGCCTATTGGGTCATGCTGTAAATTCCATATGAAGTGATTGCTTTCAGAGATGATGGTAGATTCCTCTTGAACATTGACGTAGCCACTCAGGCCATCAAACGACATGTTGGCCATGTATCTGAGAATCAAGAGAAAATAGATTTCATCCAATCTGTAGAAGTTAATCCAGTCTAATTCTAAAGCAAAAGCACTAAAGCAAAATTGACCTAATTTGCTTTTATAACAAAATGTCATCAAAATGCCTTATCTAAAGGCATGTTCACACCAAGGATGATAACAATAACTGTATAGTTTTAATAATCATTCAACTATAATAACACAGAGAAATGATATTGTTCATTTTCAGAATGATTTTTCCAGTTGATGAACAATGAAACATTGACAGCCAATTAGAATTGATCCGACTTTAAACAGCGCAAACATTTAAAGCTCCAGATGACATAGCATTGTGTGCTTACAATAAACAGAACAGTCTCATGCATTGGTGTAGACGCTTATATAGTTATCGCTATAGTTAACATTCTTGGTGTGAATGGGCCTTTACTGTGCAGGATTCATCAAAGAAAGATACTTGGTGTATTTATCCTTCAAACAGAATCTACCACAATTACCACAATACCACAAAAACACTTGTAGTATACTTGTAGTGTAAATAGCTGCTTCCAAATAATGAAGCCTAATGTTTTATAATTAAATTAAATCCTGATAGATAAAATCAAGTCCCACTCTACATTACCTTTAGATTGGGCAGTAAAAATAAAAGAGCGCTACCAACTTCGAAGTCACATTTACAGTAGCATGATCATTGCTGGGTTGTTATTAAAACAGTGTAGCTCTTTGTCACATTTTTGTTTTTATGAGATCCGTATTTTGTGCCATATAAATTCTGCTCTAACTGCAAAATGTAAAATAGGCTGCATGAACAACTTGTAAGATACTGCCCCTTTAATGTCTCCTGTGTAGTTAACCTAGGTAAAGCATAGCTAACTACTTTTCTTCCAAATGTAATTTTTACTATTAGCATTTATCTGTAGATTAACCACCTCAAAATTATTAGCAGGGAAATTGGAAATCTATTAAAAGCTCTATAAGCTTCTATAAGCTTTTGGAAATCTAAAAGCTAATAGAAGCTTCCACAACACTGATGATTTTTTACTGTACATTCTATTTAATTTGGAAACATGTAGCATTACAAAAGTTAAATGTCTGTGCAAATGCATTTTTCTTTAATGCTTTAACTTCACACTGAACCCATTGCCTGATGGCTAAGCTGTGCTATTTAGCTACTTGACTGACCTTTCAGTTTAGGGAAAAGTATTATTGTGTCTTGTATTTTTCTCTCTTCGATGTAGAGTTTTTTTTTCTGCAACAGTAACCCTGTTAAATCAGTAATGGTAGGAGTGCTGAGCATGTGAAATTTAAGTCCTGAGGCAGTTTGGTTAGAAATTGGCGAAGTTGTTTACTGACAGTGCAGTGTTGGAGAAAACGCTCTTGATATGCTGTCTTAAAAAGCTCCTCTCAGCTGCTGTGGATGAAGAGGATAATCCTTATATAATATGCAGACATGCAATATATTCACTGGTCGCAGATGATCAGAATTCTGACATTGGTTGGTCTGTCAAAAATTGTCAAATTTTACATAATGTAAAAACTAACCTTTCTGAAAGGCTGGTGGAAACTGAGAGCGGATCTCTGTTCTTGCTTTGTCTGCTGCCTTCTAAGGCAGCATTCCAAATGAAATGGAACTTAATAAGATATAATTTGGAACACTCTACTTAAACAGCAATTATACACGTCATATGCATAGCACTCCTGAGGTGCAGGAAACATTACTTCCAATAGAGTTTGATATTTACATGTTGCTAAGCTAATGATGTGACACTCTCATAAGCATAAAAACATAAATATTGTATAAAGTAGTAAATATTTACTTTGACAAATCTATATTATCAGTCATTTTAAACTGACACAATGCATTATGAGCTTGTCTTCCCTGCAAATCATAAATTTGATGCGTTCTTAGAATTTAGCTGAAAGAATGTACACTCTAAAAATAAGTGTTCCAGAAGGGGTTTTCACAGTGATGCCATTGAAGAACCATTGTTAGTTCCCCAAAGAACGGTTCTTAACAGATCCTTTTTTTCCCCAATTCTTAAAAGAACAATTTAATAACCTAAAGATCCTTTTTCCACTACACAGTACCTTTAGCACAATAGAAAGATCCCATGGCAGTCAAAGGTTCTTCATGGAACCATAGATGCCAAAAAAGAACTGTTGCTTATTGTTAAGAGTGTATAGAAGGCAGCATAACATTTTATTGATATTACAAAATATCAGACAGTGTGCCAAATAAAATACCTGGACAGAAAGGTTCCTGATGTGAGATTTTTAGTCTCAAGTCTTGCCAGACAATTTGTGATGCCAGGAATCAGTGCCAGCTCTGGAGACACAGTGGCAGCCGATCCCACTGCCCGCGCTACCAGCTCTAAAGCATCCTGGACATAATGATCCAGTGAAGGCTTGCCCATTTGACCATGTGCAAGAAGACCCAAGGGAAGTCCCTCTGTCCATAATTCCTCCACGTTTTGAGAGTCTCCTATAATCCAGCGGTAATCAGGAAGAATCAGACCAAACTTTGCAATGGTGGTAAAGATTCTCCTTATATCCCTGATGTCACATCCAAAGGTCACTATAGTAGATGTTGAGTCTTTGATGGACTCCAGTTGACCTTGAAGTGATGTTTGAAAGTCACTTTTGGAGCTGTTGTTGGTGGATATCTTAAGAACCGTCCCCAGATGAAATTTGGAGTTGTTATGGAGCAAGAAGACAAAGTCTGAAATGTTTATCTGTTGACACATTACCAGACTGACATCATACCAGTTATTCATGGACAGCAGGGAGAAGATGAGATCTGCTTGAGAGGTTTGAGGATTTTGCATGGCCATCTGGAAATGGAGTGAGTTCTGTTGGAAATACATAAATGAGGATATCATTACAGAGAAATTAGTATAGTAAGGACGGGTCACGTTGGTCAACAATCCAATGTCAAACTGGTTGATAAGTGATGTCGATTAGTTCATCTAGTCTTAATTTGCTTTTAAATTTTTAACAGCAGTGCTAAAATTAGCATGGTTTATGGACATTTTTTTCAGTCATTTATATCTGTTAGCTTTGAAGTCATATATATGGTACTGTGCTTATAAAAGTTGTAGAAATTAACCTTTAGCAGATATACACCTTTTTAAAAATTACAATTCCTCCAAATCAACCAGAAATATTGCACTACACAAACTGACAATATCCCTGCATCTAATAGCATCTACCACTGACAAGCAAGAATGAAATCATGAGGTGCATCACAAATGGCATACTTGTGCCTTTTTGTAGTATAAATACTTTGGGTAGTGTGTACACGCTGAACATTCCAACAATAAGAAGTGCACTTCAAATACCCAGATGATACATTTAACTGGAAAAAAGGAAGGATGGAATGTTGGATACTTTGTTGGAATGTTGGACAGCCATAAAAATGTCATAGATTAGACAGTAGAGTACATAGTACATAGTTTAGTATAGTCAGGGGTGCACATAACTTTTTTGGTCTGGTTCTCAAGGGAGTACCTGGAGATTTTGCTTGGTACTCACACTTTACACGACACATCCTAAAAGCTGTCCTAATCACTTTCCTCCTGAGTCCTGACTGCTCTCCTCACTATCTTCTTTTCTCTCGAACATGGTAGATGATGATAATGATTTTTTTTTTTATTTTTTTTTTTTACTAACATTAATGACAGCAAAGGCTGCTGTCACTTTAAGAAGGAAAGCACGGACCGAATAACTGACACACATCCGGTTTCTTTCTCAACACTTCACTTGTGACATAACCGAGAGAATACTTGCCGACACAGGTATTTTGACATCATTTTGTGTGTATGTTTCCTTTCAAGCGCAAGTAAACGCGAAAGCGGAATTAATTCGGTGTTCGTGCGCCGTCTGACTCTCATCATGCGCGCGTTTCGGGGGGCTGTGCGCACAGATTACAGTTCACGAGTCCTGATTTTCGCCTCTTCTTCCACTTTTAAAGTCGTTTGAATGTGTTAATTGGCGAGACAAAACACGTCCAAATTACAAACTTTCACTCTATGATGGTTAAATATAGCAGTTAATCCGCGAATCACATGCGTGCCGAACCGTTGGACCTTATCCGTATGGATCACGGATTAACTGCGATCCGTTGCACACCTAATAATTAAAGAACACACATATTATCATGATTGCTATTTTACCAGATGGAGAAAAATCCTAATCCAGTAAGTAAACGTATCCCTGTGAACAGGTACTCAAAAGCGCTTCCCTCCATGTTTTCTGGTACGCATAGTTTATTTTTACCGCGCATGCGTACCTGCGTACCTCTAATGTGCACCCCTGAGTATAGTATATAATACTATAATACATAGTGTATATAGTATATAATTTGGGACACAGCTATGATTCATGGGTGTGCATCAAAACATAACAAGTTCAATAAGTCCCGCCCCAAACCAACCAGTTTCAATAGAAAACATATCAATGCTGAAAAGACATCAAACAATTACATAGGGGGTTTTAAAATGGATATTTAGATCAGAGTGAGGTGAATGTAAATCCTGCCTAATTATGCTTATATAATTATATTCTTTAAGAAAGACTGATTGACTACTCATTCAGGCAATTCTCCAACTACAAAAAAAAAAAAAAAAAAAAGAAGAAAAAAAGGGGCCAACCCAAAAATGGCTAAATATTTAGTGGTCTTTAATCACATACCACGGAATAGCCTTCCCCAACTTGCAGACAGAAGAGTCAGTGTTGTTCCACTCAATGTTAATGGCTTCCAACAGTTTATGAATAGCTGAAAAACGTCTCCCAGTTCATTTGAGTTTAATGCGAGATAAAATATAGGGTTCAAATCTGAACTTTGACAAAAACATGAGCCTGATGGACTTGTTATTCTTGGTTGTCTTTGCAATTTGGGCAGGAGCGTTGTCTTTTTGAAAAATAACATCTGATCATTCCTCTTTAGATAACAACTTTTCAATTGTGAGAAGCAAGCCATTCTGCAATAATGATTTTTCACATTGAAGTAGCTCACCAATACCAGCAACTAAAAGACTCCCCACACAACGACACCTATTCCTCCATACTTCACAGTGCTAAAGATGCATTTATTATTATACTTCTCTGCAGATTTTCAAAGACACTGCTCTGGAGCATGACCCTGCAACTCCTGTTTCATTGTAATTCATCCCTCAACACACAACTTCCCGTATTCTGCCAAAAACTTCATTCTGTCTTTGATGTGTTTTTTTTCTTTTTTCTGAGACAGCAAGTAGCGCATTGAATAGTGCATTTACAATGTAGTCTATTTTGAAAGTGTGCAGTTTTGCACATCTTTTCCCATCTGCCAAACAGAGGGAAGGCATGAGTTTAAATTCCAACAGATATTTATCATAATGCATGATTTTATGGAATTTCTCCTTCTGCTTGAAAATTGAGTTTCTGAAGCAGATTCTCCTCTGGGGAAAACAAATATTTAGATTTTCAACATGATGTCCAAGTGTACAATTCTTTGCTCCCAAAAACAATTACTTTAAGCACTCTCTGGTTCCGTTTGTGATGCATTAAAATAGAATTGCATCTAGAGGGGACGGAACTTCAAAACTAGTTTAAAACATTTAAAACTTGATGAGTCTGAAAATAGTCAAATCAGTTCTGATTTTTGTTTAATTAGCATCTACATGCTATATTTAACTGCATCATGTTGATCTAAAGACACAATGTATTCAATAAGCCTAAATTATTTGATTTTGATTTCAGAAATGTTGGCTAAAGTATTTCAAATGACCAAATAATTTAATTGTTGGATTTTCCTTCTTACTTAAATGGCCATTAGCATGACCAGTGGTCAAAAGTGTGCTTTATTGACTCTCTTAGGTCTTTCCCAGGTATGAAAATCATTCATACCCATCAATATATGAATGCAGAGTATATAGAGAATTTCTAAAACGTTACCCACTGAGTACAGTGGACATTCAGAAACATTTATTACATGAAGTCTGGAATCTTGTTGTTTTAATGATATAATAGCCATTAATAACATGACATTGTCCTGCAAAGGAAATCAAGACCTTTCGCAGACACTGGCAGATGAAATGCTTAGCCGAGCCATTTAATTTCCCCTGGGGCTGCAATTATGTGATGGCAGAAAACAGGCTAATCAGAATTGATTAAGGAAAAGCTTTCCAGAGATTTATTTGAACATGTCTAAACAAAGTCAGACTTATTTTCTGTAGGATTTGTCATGAGATCTGACTGACCGAACCAGTGGGAGAGCAATAAGTACCATTAACAAGTTAAGAAGTGACACTTAGAGGTTTTGAATGGCTACATCATCCGGAATGTGTTTTATCTTGAGGGAGCCCATGCCGTTAAATGATTTGCAAGCTGGGATACAGCCAGATATTACCACTGTGTCATAAAAAGCACTGGAGGGTGATATAATTATGTGCGTTTCCAGCAGTTTTGAAGATGAATCGTTAAAAATGGCTGATCTGATACACCCCTGTCCTTCGGGCCTGTGGAGAGTAGTTTGATGAAATTTCCGTTTGTCTTTTCATAACCTTGAATCCTTCAAAATATCCTGAAAGGTATTCAGAATGACAAATGACAAAACCATCAAATGGTGTAAAGTAATGTAGTTGCTATTATGTTGTTTATTCTGATGTAGGCAGGGGTGCTACAAACCTTTTCTCTTGTTAAACTGTTTTAATCTTACAGTTCACTTTCTCAAAGCGAGATTAGTCTATTATTTCACTGCTCTTGGATCTTGATAGCAATAAGCTAAAACACTAGAAAAGGCTGTTTTTCCCTGAAAAACATATTGCAAATGTGTTATTGATATTATAGAACAGTTAAATAATCAATAAGTTAATATTAAGTAAATTAGATTTTTTACACATATTATCTGTTTTTGTTTATACATTAAATTTTGTTATATACCATTTTGGTCACACTTTAGTTTAGGGTCCAATTCTCACTATTAACTAGCTTAACTATGATAAACTCCTAATAATGCTTATAAATAGTTAGTAAGGTTAAGTTTAGGTATTGGGTAGGATTAAGGGGTGTAGAATATGGTCATGCAGAATAAGGAATTAATATGTGCTTTTATAAGTACTAATAAACAGCTAATATCCTAGTAATATGCAAGGTAATAAGCAACTAGTTACTAGTGTGAATTGGATCCTAAACTAAAATGATTCCACTATTTCTTTACCATCATCCCCTTAACTCCTCCCCCTCCCTTTCAGCACCCCCAAACCTTTTAAATTCTTGATTAATATTCATTTTTTACACATATGGTAAATGTCCATGATAATTATTATTCTATTTTTAGTTCTTCCATTCTGTAAAATGATATGCAATACAATCAGTTGAATGCATTTTATTATCTTTTTAACTATACCCCCTTTTACTTAAAGATTTCCAAAAGATTAGAAACACTATTATGAAGAACCAAACAAATAAAGATCAAGTAACATTAAGATGGCAATGGTCCCAGAAACCTTTGGGTTGAAAGGTAGGAGCTTTGTGTTTATCCACCATCTGTGAACAGCAGTAACAAGCACATTGGGAGACTAATTGCTATTTGGACAGATACTAAACACTGATTCTGAGTTTACAGATAAATTGGACAGGATAAATTTCACATAATCCTTGTAAACAAAGACCTGACCAGAAGATGGTGCTAACCTCAAAAGATCAGATATCAAGCAGCTCAGCCCTAAGGGTGTTTAGCAAAATGCATTTTTTAACAGACACCATGTGCCACAGGCATCTAAATTGCTGTTTTGTGATTTAGGCTGATCCAGCAGGTGTCATAATAAACTTATTAGTTTAATGAAAGCAATCCAACCCCAGCTGACCTCAAACACATTCAGTGCTTGATTCAGACACAGGCAAATGTAGTGAACATTTGATACCATTCTTTAAAAAAATCAGTTGCACTAATAAATAGCACTGGAGATATGTATGCACTAAATATGAGACATACACAAATATTAGACATACCCATTCATTATGACAAATTGTATTTGCTCTTTAATTTCTAAAAAGTTATATTACTATATCACTCACTCCACCAAACACCACCTGTCATGGTGGTGACAATTCCATAATTCAAATGGGAGCTTATTAATCGTTTTAAAAGAGTTCTATATTTTAAGTTCATTATTAATTTAAATTAAATCTTGTTATGATGTAATAATGTAATAATTTGAAATGTAATAATTATATGACATTCTTATTGCATGTGACATGTACTGTGTGATCACAAGGGAAAATAAATATTTTTTGAGAAGCGTAGAATCAGTGAGAGTAGAGTATTGTTTATAACCCCAAACCCTTAAATATCTACTAAAATAGTTCATTCATTCATGCTTCCAGTTAATGCATCAGTCAGTTCCAAAAATTGCAACACGTTTCCTCTAATTCCATTTGTGTGTAGTACAATTCCCCAACATTGCAGTATTTATTTTCATTTCTACTGGAAAGAAATGTTGCTGAAAAAAAAAAAAACTAAGCAGCATTAGACCAGCATTTCCTGAATATACAATATGTAAACATTATCATTTATTATGAAAATAAACACACCTGACTCTGGCGTTTGAATATCTTCTGGACGACGCTGATGACTGGAATCTGTAGCGTTGTAGCAATAAATTCCAACTTGACCAGCTCATCTCTGTTTTGTGGAAAAGCAATGATGGCAGAAACTCCTTGCACAATGACAGTGTGGCAAACACTTTGCAGGAACGACATGGGATCACCACAGGCAGCTGTAGATGGCGAGGAAAATGAGAAAGCAGGTAATTCTCCAAGTCCTGCTTCCACAGCCATGACTATTTCAAGGGTGAGGTTGTAGGGTAAAAGCCCCACCACTCGATTGAGGGTCTCCGTAGCGAGTATAACAGAGTCGCGAGGTAGAAACACAGCATCCGTACCCACTTGTTTGAGTGCGGTTTTACTTTTGGAGGCCTTGTGTGGGTTATTCGCTGAGCTTTTAGTCCTAATATCCCTCCAGCCGTGTCCGTGAACACTTTGGATGATCATGTCCCAGTCTTCCCACGTTTCTCTGTCTGCATCCCAGTCCGGATCTCTCCCGCTGAGGGGATCCTGCCTGAATACTCGTGGATGCAGGTGCAGAGCTCCGACTCTCACCGTATGTCCGATCCTTTTCAGAATCTGACATGGTTGTGGATGCGCCAGAGATGCTGGGGGAACAAGGATCATTATCAAAGCGCTTGGCACAAGTAAAGAGAGACACACCAACCTGCCCAGCGCACCACAGATCCAAGAGCCCGGCATTACTCCAAACGAGGCTTTCTTAAGCTCTGGAAATGACGGGATCCGCGTCCACCTGCGCGCCCGATGGTTCCTGTACAGCGCTGGGTAGATGATGGATCACCGGTGAATCTCCTAGACGCAGCAAAGTTGCGCTCCTCTCCAACTGGCTTCTGAGGGATCACCAGCAGTGCACATGTCCAGCGCGGCTTAAAACACTCGTTGCTCATCTCAAAAGCGTTTATGGGCGAAATATTCCCAGTGTGAAATAATCAAGGGTGTTTTTACGCGCTCTCCAAAACAGGCGAAAAGGCAGCTAAATGCAACTAAACTAAAATGCAAAGTGACTGTAAAAACTAAAAAAATAACAAAAAAAAAAAAAACGATTATGTTCTCCAAATCAATGCAAGGTATGTCCAAGAAAAGAAAGATTTGATTGAGTTTCGATTTCTCTGTATTTTTGTTGGCGAACCTTTATTCCATCCTGTATTTTATCACGAAACATCGTGACAGATCGATATCCACAAATTACTCGCAAACTATGTAAAAACAGAAACGATCGTGGCTTACATTACAGTTTAAACACGTTGCGCAGTGAAAATGTCCCGATAAACTCCCAGAATGACGCTGGAATAGTTCAGATAATTGCACAGGCTGTGCTGTGCGTTTAACCCGTTCACTGCTGCACTGACGCCTCTAATGCTATAGATAGACATCAGTCATAGATTATGCGCATAGCTGATGGATTATATATATATATATATATATATATATATATATATATATAGCCTATATATATATATACACAGTATATTTGATCGCTAACCACACACACACACACACACACACACAGAATATATATATATATATATATATATATATATATATATATATATATATATATATATATATATCAAAAAAGGTAAACCAACCAGATTAAATCCCATCCAATTTGATTTTATTTCTATAGCACTTATCCAAAAAAAAAACAACAACAAAAAAAAAAAAAAAATACGCACCAGTGAGCCAGTTAAAGGTGTCAATGTGGCAAGGAAAGCAGATGCTGATACTTTCAGTTAAATGGAAAATTTCTAGTATCTCCAGTTTTCAGTTGATAGCTTCACAACACTTTATCTGTTGCAGCAGCCAGTTGAAGTTACACACCACTTTTGATGAAAACGATTCTTATTGGTTAGGAAGTATAACCTCTGCCTCTCCCTTGAATCATCAGCACCCCTGTCGTCCTATCGCTGCGCAATCCTGACTTACAGCAGGAGAGGTTGGATAAGAGGAGGGGTGTGACACCAGAACACTGCTGTTGGTGAGTGATGAACACGACAAATCTGATGGCTGTTGTACCTCATCGCCACTGCCATAAATCTCACACATAGTTCATCTGCTGAAACTGTGCACCAGTGCAACGGTTTCCCCCTGAGGTCCAGGTATACAGTCGTATACAGGCTACAACAGATGACCTGATGACTTACTGATATGTTAAGTGTTTTAGAACACGTTTTTTTTTTTTTTTACCCTTCAGATTTTGATACAGACTGATGCAAACTATAATATAGTGTTACGACCCAGGGTCAAAGTCTGTACCAAAGGTTATCGTTTGCTTGTTTCTTTATTCTTTTTCCTTGACACAACTCAGATTAAAGGCAATCTTTTCAGGATTGGGCAAAGCCAAAATAATAAACAAATGAGGTAAAACTTTACAATAAGGTCTCATTTGATAGAATTAATGTATTAACTAATGAACAGTTGTTACAGTATTTATGATAACACTAAAGGTTCATTAGTTAAACATTAGTTAACTACATTAGTTAACATGAACTAAAAATGAACGGCACTTATACAACATTTATTAATCTTTGTTAATGTTAATTTCAACAATTACTAATACCTTATTAAAATCTTGTTAACATTAGTTAATGCACTGTGACGAACTAATGTGAACAAACAATGAACAACTGTATTTTCATTAACTAACATTAACAAATATTAGTAAATACAGTAACAAATGTATTGCTCATGTTTAGTTCATGTTAGTTAATACATTAATGTTTAACTAATGAACCTGTGTAATGTAAAGTGTTACGGTATTTATTAATCTTTGTTAATGTTAGTTAATAAAGATACAGTTCATTGTTTGTTCATGTTAGTTCACAGTGCATTAACTAATGTTAACAAATACAGCATTTTATTTTAATAATGTATGAGTAAATGTTGAGAGTAACATTAATTAAGATTAATGCAGTAGAGATTTTATCTAATGGAACCTTATTGTAAAGTGCTACCATAAAAGATGCCGCAGACTAAACCCACAACCACTGGAAACCTACTTGAAAATAGATGACAGGGGACTATCCTGACTACCTAACTACACAGTAGAAAACATTAGAAAAGGTATTTCCAATCAAAAATAAATGTCACCCAATCTCTAGCCTGTCACGTTTTGAGTTTGTCTTTTGATCTGTTTCTCCTTCCTGTTCATGTTTAAGTTTCTTTGTTATTATTTGAGTCTGTTAATTAGTTCAGTTCTCCTCCATTCTCCTCTTGTTTGTATCCTAGGTTACTGATTTGATTAGTGTCCTCAGTTCAGGTGTCTTATTAATTAGCCTCCCATGCTCCACTGTTTCCTTAAGCCCTCAGTTTCTATTTGTTCTTTGCTTTGTTAATGCCATGTGTGACAGTGGTATGTTTCTCCTCTGTTGATTCTCTTGTTTATTGTTTTGATTGTTACATTAAAAGTTATATGACTAGATCTCTTTCGTGCTCTTTAATACAGCCACCGACCTGTGGTGGAGAAACACAATAATATTCACACTATTTACAATAAAGTAAAAAAAAAAAAAAAAAAAAAAAAAAAAATACTTGCCACATTGACAAAACAAAGAAAAAGAACAAGCACATGGGTATAAAGTTAATGAAGCAATGATTGACACCATAAACTGGCATAAACTTAACCTCTATGTTCATACTGCGTTTTATTACACGCTCTGTGGAATACTTGATTCTGATTGGTCAGTGGCGCCATCCAGCGGTACGTTATTCCCCGATAACAACCGCTGGAAACAGTTAACATAGGCAAATCCGGGTGAAGTCTGCAGTGCTATATGCTTGCTAGGAACGTTTTTTTCCTGTGGAAGTTTTGACCTTAACCTCAGTGTAAGTTTTTGGGATGTGCTGGAATAGACTTTATAGAGTGCTCACCTCTTGCATTGTCAATACAAGATGTTGACCAAAAATGATGCACCTCTCGATGGAAATGAATGTTGAGATGGTATTTCCATCAAGAGGTGCATCAATTTTTGGTCAAGATCTTGTATTGACAATGCAAGAGGTGAGCACTCTATAAAGTCTACTCCAGCACACACTAAAGACTTTTAAATGAATTTAAGGTCTGGACTCAAAGGTGCCCATTCATGTGTGAAAATGATTCTTCATGCTCTCTGAACCATTCTTTCACAGTTTTAACCCTGGTGAATCTTGACATTGTCATCCTGGAATATGGCCATGATGTGTCTTCCTACATGGTTGTTTAAGAAATGAAAAGCTACACACTCCATCTTTAAGGTTTAAAAAACCTTTGCCAAACATATAACTTGCTAGATACATAATAATCACTGTAATAATGATCCATTCATACACTGTAAAAAAAATCCCAGTAAAATTTATGGTAAAAAAACGGCAGCTGTGGTTGCCAGAACTTTACCGTAAAAATACAGTAGCAACATAAAATTTTTTTGTAAATTTGTAAATTTTTACAATGAATTGTTATTTTTCACTTTACAAAAACTGTGAATTTAACGGTATTTTACCGTAAAATTACATTAAATGTACCGTTAGATCTATTACAGTTATTCACCGTATATAGTACGGAAACTTTCTGTAAACCAATTGACAGTTTTTCACCGCAGCATTTTTACAGTCTTTTACTGTTAAAATCACAGTCATTTTTTACAGTGTAGATTCTCAAGTATTTGCCAATTAAAATCCAAAGAGCACTTTTTTTTGTGTATAACAGCAAATCACTCACACCAGAATATAATACAACATTAGATACATGTAAGTACTACACACCAATTCACTAAACACAACAACGCTATTCTTCTCCAGCATCCGTGGTGTATTTCAAAGGACGCCAGTCTTCAGGTGACGAATCAGCAGTTGCACCTTTGTACGTTCAATTAGGCTGGAGTCTCATAAGAGCGAGAAAGAGAGAGAGAGAGAGAGAGAGAGAGAGAGAGGGGCCCTGGTTGTCCCAGATGGCTCACTTAGGGTGCTTCTCATTTCTTATTTGTTCTTCGGAGCGTGTATCAAACTGCCAGTCACATGGTTTCAGTAAACAAGGCTTCCTTATGTCATAAGTGTTTTGAAATTTCAATGGTTCACCACTGGGGGACTTTGGCAGTTTGATATGCGCTCCAAACCACTGAATCGAAACAAAAGATTCGTAAAGCTTCAAAGCTTCATGAAGCTGTGATTTGAAATCGCACATCATTAGATATTGTTGAATAAAGTTTTTTTTTTTTTTGGCGCACAAAAAGTATTCTCGTCACTTAATAACATGTATGAGAAATGCACCCATGGTCTGTAAAAAATACTGTATATGGATATATCTATATATCTATATCTATGACTCGAGATCACTCTGTAGACTTGCCTATATCTGGACCTACTGTATTTCTTTCCTGCATGATATGACCTTTACCTCCCCTACATGACAAGGACACTATGACCATTTTATTATTTTCACATGCAGGACTGAATCACAGTCCTTTAAGCATCCTAGTGAAGTCTTTTAACTGCTGCCAACACTCCTTGTGATAAACCCCTTATCATACAGTATATTAAAGTCACCATGAAATCAAAATTGAGAATTCTTATTTTTATGGAATATTGCAGTTTTTATTATAAATGATTTATCCATGCACATCAATATATATATATATATATATATATATATATATATATATATATATATATATATATATATATATATATACACTCAAAAAAATGATTCTAGCTGCTTGTTCAGTTTATTTAAATAAAATAAGCTGAACCAACACAAATCTTTAGTTTTTTACTTAATTGGCATTCGCACTCAATTGTATTATGTTAAATGAAATTAAATTTGCAAAATGTTAGGTCAACCTAAACCATTTGTGTTGGGACTACATGAATCATTTATGTTGCATTGATTGAACCTGGGCAGTGGATTTCTAGTTCCCAGCATGCTTTGCATAGGGAAAGATTGGGACAGTAAATGTTGAACTTAAGTGCTGTTTAATGTGTTTTTTAGTAAAGGGAAATACCTTTTAAAGTTTGAAGTTCAGTTATATTTGACATTTAAAAGAGTTTATGTTATGTCGATTTTTTGAGGTTACCATTATGCTGAAGTGTAGACCTTGTGGTTAGGCTCTAGGTGGCTATGTAAAACAAATTTATATTGTTTTCAACGAGCATTAACTGTGCTCAAGCCAGTAATGAGAAGTTCTTTATCTGATCATTACTTGCATGCTATAAATGTTACTTAGCATATGAATAAGTGTTATTTTAGTTTAGTTTTTATAGAAATATAAATAAATTACTTGGAGGGCCAGCACAAATTTTACACAGTCTACATATGGTCATCAGCTTTTCCCCTCTCAATGGTAATGAAACATGTATGTCTGTGTACAACAGCTACTCAAAACCTAAGCACAAGCGCACATCTTCACCATGATGGTAACAAAAAAAAAAAAAAAAGCACTGGTTGGATCAACAAGAATGAATTATGTTCAGGAAACATACACAGAATACGTCAAATGAAACTGGTGTGATCTCATTCAATTAGGATGAATTTCACTCATTAGTACAATTAACCTAGCTTAAGTTCAAATAAATCAGTTCAACTGTGTGGAAATAGGTGTCATAATTGAATTAAGTTAGACCCACAAGTTATTTTTTTGAGTGTATATATATATATATATATATATATATATATATATATATATTTTAATTCTTGTGCCGTTGCAATCTTCAAAACAAACAAACAAACAACTTAGGCATGGAGTTCATTATTAATTTGTAGCTGCTGTTCGAATGGTAGCTTGTTAAACTTGTTGGCAATCAAATATTTAGTATCTCTACTCTCCATAATTAAGGTAGTTGCTATATTATCAAGTTCAAACTAATATCACATAATTTAGGCCTATACATTTCTGCGATGATTGGTTGATATACCAAAGGAGGCTATCCTCCTCTGTGATATATTTTTTCTCAACACTTTAACCGCTGAAAGTGAAATACTCGATGGTGATAGGGTAAATGTTTTAAATTATTATTTTTTTTTAACCAGTGGTGGCAAAAGTCTCCCCCTCCCCTTATCTATTTTCTCAGACCTGCCTTAGCGCAGTTTTCTGAATGGCAGATTTGGCATGTTCAGGGAAAGCAGAAGTGGTTCAGTAATATTTAATGGTGTTATAATGGTGAAATTACAAAAAAGAAGTTCGCATACTGAGACATAACATTAAATAACTGAGAATTTTATTAACATTAAATCATCTTTCTCGCATTTTCCATCTCAAAATTTTTCCCTCCCCTGACAAGCAGCCAGTTTTTTTACTTCAAAGTGTTTTGTTGTAGAATAAAGTGCCACACCAAATGGCTAGAACATACATTAATTTTTTACAGTTATAGGGCTAAATCTACTGACAATGCACAAATTAAAGAACACAGACATCAGGAACTCATTTCCATAATGACCAGGGGCCTCATTTATCAACAGTGTGTAAAAAAGGATCTATGTTTTGTCCTACAAATTAAATTTACAATGTGCCTCACAACAAAAATATCTGTATTTATAAAATGTGTGTATGTGGTTCTTACGCACACCAGTAATTATTGTTGATAAATCCCACGTTCTTAAAGGATTAGTTCACTTTCAAATAGAATTTTCTTGATAATTTACTCACCCCCATGTCATCCAAGATGGACATGTCCTTCTTTCTTCAGTCAAAAAGAAATTAAGGTTTTTGATGAAAACATTTCAGGATTATTCTCCTTATAGTGGGCTTCAAAATTACAGTTTCAGTGCAGCTTCAAAGGGCTTTAAATGATACCAGACGAGGGATAAGGGTCTTATATAGTGAAACGATTGGTCATTTGAAAAAAATAAAAATAAATAAAAATACAACTGTATATACTTGATAAACACAAAGGATCGCCTTGCAAGTGCTTTGCCATTCTGTCTTCCATATTCTTCAAAAAGCTTACGCTGTATGCCCTCTTCCCTATTCTACTTACGTAAAAAAATGGAACTGGTGCCGCATTCGTTCCGTAAGTTGAATCGGAAAGGTGAAGGACATACAGCGTAAGCTTTTTGAAGAATACGGAAGGCAGAATGCAAGGTGATCACTTGCAAGGTGATCATTTGTCTTTATAAGGTATACAGTTGTATCTTTTTTTTTTTTTTCCGAAAATGACATTCATTTAGCTAGATTAGACCCCTATTCCTCGTCTGGTATCGTTTAAAGCCCTTTGAAGCTGCACTGAAACTGTAATTTTGACCTTCAACAGTGGGGTCCATTGAAGCCCACTATAAGGAGAATAATCGAGTAAATTATCAGGAAAATTGTATTTGAAAGTGGACTAATCCTTTAAGCACCATGTTCATTCATGTTCATGGTCATTTGCATTCAGAAATGCTCCAATGAACCATATATGGTGACTACACTCCTTTTATAAATCACATGAATGTATATGCATTCTCTGTGCAGTACATGATTTGCCAAATCTTCCAGCAAAGCGAGACAAGTCATGACACTACATTTCAAATGACTTCTCAGCTGTCTTTTATAGCTTTTCACACCAATTATGCAAATGTCTAGATTGAACTATGAAACTACTGAGTATTTGCAATTAAAGGACACAGGAAACACACGGCAGCAGTTTCTTTTTGTAGTATCACCATTCTACCAGAGTTGTGCTTGTATTTACACACATTTCTACATATAAGTACAAGTTGTTAGATCCCACACTTTGCATGAAACTGTTCTTATGCACCCATTACTCACACATCTGGTCATGCGCACTGTTGATAAATGAGGGCCCTGCAACACAAATTATAGTGTAGGGTCGCAAACAAGCAGAGTCAACGATAATCAAGTGAGGGTAATCTATATCCTGGTGATTCTCATACATTGTCTGTTTTGGATTTATTGAAGTCTGTTTCTGTCCTCATCTTTGTGCGCTTCACAGCTACCTAACGTGACACCTTGGTGTTCTTCTTCATTTAGCAGTCTTTAGTCATGCAGCCTGAGTCTTTTGAGGCCCCTGGCAATCAGAGGCCCCAAGTCTCTGCTCATCTGGTCTATAATCTAGCCATTATCAAAGGCTTTTCCAAACTCACAGACACAGATCTTTTCCTTTATTTGAAATTTTTGTTAATGGAATTCCAAATTTCTAGTCTAAATCATATGACTTGTCATTCAGATAAATGGCAATGAAATATAACTAAAGGCAGGATGATTTCTACAAATCACTAACTATTATTGATTCAAAATCAAGTGTGGAATGAATGAACGTCATCCCAGTAATTGCCCTAGCATGAAATCTACCATATAGAGGGCATTAAACTCAGAGTGTAGACCTGCATCATGAGAGAGATGTGCTTTCAGCAGTGACTCCTTGACCCTTCATTGACAAGCCACAGCAATAAATCTCATATTCTCATTGCCCTTCTCTCAGACTTAATTATGAGAGGGACCCAAGCACCAGGCATGACTGGTTGCATCATCATCGTCTAATGCTGTGCTGATGCCTAATGTAGGTCATGAGAAAATACCATTGTGACCTGTTTATACACTATAGCATGGGTTCTAAGTGTGTCGCAGACAGGAGTAAGAAAAATGGTAAATGAAAATAAGTTTATCCAACCTGATCTCATGAAAAAAAATATATACAGCTATGGAAAAAATTAAGAGACCACTTAACATTGATATATATATATATATATATATATATATATATATATATATATATATATATATATATATATATATATATATATATATATATATATATATATATATATATATATATATATATATAATTATTTTATTTTATTTTATTTTTTATTTTTTTTTAAACGAAGTGGAGATTTTGTATGAATTCATATGATGTGAATTGTATGAAAATATGCCATTTTTTTTTTTAGAAAAAAAGTAAGCATGAAAGTCTACCCCAAACCTCACACTGTCACATTTTCTTATGTTTCTGTTCTTAGGACTTTTTTTTTGCTTTCCTGTAGCTCAGTGGTTAGAGCATGGCACTAGCAATGCCAAGGTCATGGGTTCGATCCCAGGGATTGCACATACTCTGATACAAATGTATAGTATAATGCAATGTAAGTCGCTTTGGATAAAAGCGTCTGCCAAATGCATAAATATAAATGTAAATGTAAATGTAAATGTAGGACTCTTAGTTGTATGTTTTTGTTTCCCTTGTTTAGTTCCCACTTCCTTTTTCCCTTGGTTTGTATTTGCTAGCTTATCATTTAGTGTTTTTTTTTTTTTTCTGGTTTTCTTTCTTTTGCTTGTCATTATCTTTGTTAATTTAGTTAAATAAAGTAAAAAAAATAAAAAATTTAGATCCTCATTTCCTGTTCCCACTAAATACTGGTATATCGCTATACCCTTAATTCAAAATATTCTGGAGGCCATGAAAGACTTGTGAAAATGATCAAAAATGCTGGCGCTTTCTGGCAACTTACAAATAAAACACAGACAGGAAAAGAGTTAATTAAAATGAACACAATCTCATAGCAATTTGTAACTATTTTACATGTTGGCAAATTGTTGGTTAATTTGTATGAATTTGTACAATCTCTTTCTGATAACATCTCAATAAAGGTTATGTTTAGGTGTATTTTTAGGTTTAGTTTTTTTTTTTTTTTTCTATTTTAACCCAAAATAAGATGCTGTGAGCATTACTCTCACATGTAATTTATGTTTCATTCATACTCGATGCCAAAGACTTCCAGCAATGGCTGTAGCTGAATAAAAAGGAGATAGAGACATTTTGACTAATTAAACGAAGAGAATTAACATTGTCACTGTAACGAAGGGTCAGAAGCCATGGGATCCATGTGCAGCTTTATTGTTGACAATCGTAGTATAACAGGCAAGGGTAAATCACCAGCAACAACAGTATCACAGACAAGGCATAAACGTAACGAAGGGACAGGCACAGGGTCAGGGCTGGCAGCAGACAGAACATCTCGGTTACAAAGGTAACCCTCGTTCCCTGAAGGAGGAAACGGAGACGTACGTCCGACAGACAGACAGACGAATAGGAATCTTGCTAGAGAGGCCAGTCTACTTCGAGTGTAACTAAAACGAGCCAATCCACATTGGCATGCAATCATATGCATCAGCTGCTCGCCTCGCAGCGCGGGTATATAATGAGGAGCGGGTGCGTTGCATTGCATGTACAGTCGCAAACCGTGAACTGGACAGAGCAAAGCCAGGGCTGGGTCTGCCTCCTCTGAAGGCAGCGCTTGCAGGCTCACTACCTGGTCCCTGAAAGGAGTAGTAGGAACCTTGGGCACATAGCCAGGCCGGGGTCTCACTACCACGTGGCTGTCACCCGGCCCGAACTCTAGGCACGATTCGTCGACCGAAAATGACTGCAGGTCCCCTACCCTCTTGATGGAGGCCCATGCAACCAGCAGCAAAGTCTTCAGAGACAGAATCTTTAAGTCTGCTAACTGCAAGGGCTCAAAGGGAGCAATCTGGAGTGCTCAAAGCACCAGAGCGAGGTCCCAAGAGGGTATGGAAGGGGGACGAGGAGGATTTAACCGTCTCGCCCCCCTAAGGAACCTGACAACCAGGTCATGCTGACCAAAAGACTTGCCATCTATGTGGTCGTGGTATGCGGAGATAGCAGCAGTATGGACTTTGAGGGTGGAGGGGGACAGCCTACACTCCAACTTTTGCTGCAAGAAGGAAAGCACGATCAAGCATCTTTGGGGGTCTTCTCTGCGAAATGAGCACCACTCGTCGAACAGGTTCCACTTTGAGGCGTAAGCACAACTCGTAGACGATGCATGTGCCGAAGTGATGGTGTTAAGTACCTCGAGGGGTAAGTCACCTAGAACCTCCGCGTCCTGTCCAGGGACCAGACATGGAGTTTCCAGAGGTCTGGATGCGGTGCCAAAGCGTGCCCTGTCTCTGAGAAAGAAGGTCCTTCCTCAGAGGAATGGGCCAGGGAGGGGCTGTTGCGAGGAGTGAGAGTTCTGGGAACCAGGTCCGGTTGGGCCAATAGGGCGCAACTAACAGGACCTGCTCCTCGTCCTCCCTGACTTTGCACAGAGTCTGTGCAAGTAGGCTCACTGGGGGAAACGCATATTTGCGAAGGCCCCGGGGCCAGCTGTGTGCCAGTGCATCTGTCCCGAGTGTTCCCTCGGACAGGGGGCTAAAACAACTGGCAGTGGGAGGTTTCTGATGAGGCAAACAGGTCTACCTGAGCCTCTCCGAACTCTCTCCAAATCAGCTGGACCGGCCGCATGGTTGAGCACACCGGGAACATGAATGGCGCGAAGCGACCTCAGATGCTTCTGACTCCAGAGGAGGAGATGGCGGGCAAGTTGCGACATGCGACGGGAGCGCAGACCACCTTGACGGTTGATGTATGCAACGGTCGCAGTGTTGTCCATACGGACCAATACATGGATTCGACCGAATCCAACTCCATACCAAGAAAAGAGATCCTCTGCACAGGGGAGAGTTTGCTCTTTTCCCAGTTGACCTGAAGACCCAACTGGCTGAGGTGTCTGAGCACCGAATCCCTGTGTTCGCACAACTGATCCTGGGACTGTGCTAGAATGAGCCAGTCGTTGAGATAGTTGAGGATGCGAACACCCTGTTCTCTCATGGGAACAAGGGCTCCCTCTACGACTTTCATGAAGATGCGGGGAGACAGGGTCAGCCCGGAAGGTAGGCCTCTGTACTGATATGCTTGACCTTCGAACGCAAAATGCAGGAATGGCCTGTGTTGCGGAAGAATCGAGACATGAAAGTACGCGTCCTTCAGGTCGATCGCTGCAAACCAATCTTGGGGACGGATGCACTCGGCGGGCTGGGCACCCCAACCGGCTCCACGGTACCGCTTAGATGGAGGCTGCTGCTGCTGGAGCACGGGGGCAGCCATGGGGGGGCACCCTTGGCGACGAGCAGGCTGAGGTGCTGCGGGCTGTGGAGGTGCAGCAGCTGACTGCCTCGGCATGATGTGGCTGATGGCCTCAGACTGCTTCTGAACAGCCGAGAACTGCTGTACTGCAGAAAGAGAAGAAAGATCGACCCCACTGCTGTGCTGTCCTCCTGCACCAAACGAAAAGAGCAGTCTGATCCAGAAGAGCTGACTCGTTTGTTTAAACACTCGCTCGAGGACACCACTGTTTGATAGTAGGTTTGGCTCCGAAGCGAAAAGCTGAAGATGTAACGCACCTGCTGCTCATTATATACCCGCGCTGCAAGGTGAGCAGCTGATGCATATGATTGCATGCCAATGTGCATTGGCTCGTTTTAGTTACACTCGAAGTAGATTGGCCTCTCTAGTGAGATTCCTATTCGTCGGTCTGTCCGACGTACGTTGAACGTGACCGACTGAATGGGAACTAGCAGTATCCAGATGAACAGGCAGGGAGACAGATGGGCGGGCAGTGAGACGTCGTAACAGAAAAAAAAAAATCCAAGGTCATACACGGGAAAACAATACACATGGGAAAACGCTCAGAAATGTCAGCCGTGCCGTGTCAGCGAGCGTGATCAGCACCAGGCAGTGGGTTATGGGAAGTCCAGATGAGTTTAGTACTCTGGTGACGGAGCCCTCAGGTGGTGATCGGAGGGAGCCACAGAGGCCACATTTGTGACAGTGACAGTATTATGGTTTATTTGTTCTTCAAGCCATCTTGGGTATTTTCATAAGGATAATGTATATTTATAATGCAATGCCAATGGACATGGCTTTTATCACTGTATATAATACCATAATTGTGTAGTGAAAAATCTGATATCAGATTTTAGTTTTTATTATTTTTTAATTATTATTATTATTATTATTATTATTATTATTATTGTTAAATAATTTTGGTTTTCTGTTGCTTGTGTTCTGAATTCCTGGAGCAAAACCAGAAGAGAACAACATAGTATTGATTATTTCAGACATTGATGCTTAGTATCATGAAATAAAATATGGATGACCAGGATGAGGACACGAGAAAATTCCATCAGGATTGTTCATTCCATCTTCTGTGAAACTTGACACAAATCACGATTATAATGCAGTGTGCTGTTCTGGAAATCTAATCTAAACTAGAAAAAAGGAAAATACACTCCACTACAGCTCTACAAGAAATAAAATCCAATAGCCAAGTAAACGTTGATGTAACTGTCTGGGTATAAATATAAGATTGGTTAAAATGCCTTTTAGACTGTGCCAGGTTGTTCATACTAAAAATGATTTTGACTACTATTTGATGTCATTGGTTCTCTTACCTTTCATCTGGGGAAAACAAATGCATTAAAAACATGTAGAAGTAAGTAATTATACCTGTGTGATTAGAGATATTAGAGAAAATGTGGCTTTGGGCGGACCAAGATGCATTTTCTTATTAAAGATGACCTATCCTTTTCAAACATTTGGGGTTGGATGTTTTTTTAAATTTATTTTTTATTTTTTTGTATGTTTTTGAAGGAAGTGTCTTTTGCTCACCACCACCTGCAATTATTTGATCAAAAGCACAGTAAAACAGTGATATAGTAAAATATTATCATAATTTAAAATAACTGTTTTATATTTGAAAATATGTTATTGTTACGTTTGCTGCGTTGTAGAGACGAGATGGATACGGACGTCCACAATAAACAGGCATTTAATAATAGAAGGAGCATAACACAACCAACACATCAATATAACACATAGTAACGTTTAAGAACAGACAAGGAGTGAAGGGAGTGAGTCCATATATATAGGGAGTGCAAACAAGGAAGTCCAGGTGATGATGATGAGTGATGATGGGGAAATGACGAGGGAAGTGAGTGCAGGTGTGGAGAACAGGAGGATCATGGGGAATGGAGTCCGGGAGACAAGGGATCTGTGACAGTTATTATTATTATATTGTAATTTATTCCTGTAATAAATCAAAGCTGAATTTTTAGCATCATTACTCCAGTCTTATGTGTCACATGATCCTTCAGAAATCAATATGCTGATTTCTCAAGAAACATTTCTGATTATTATTTTGAAAAAAGTTGTGCTGCTCAATATTTTTGTGGAAACTGTGATACTTTTATTCTTTGAAGAAGTGTAAAAGTAATGTAATGTCAATATAAAGGTCTTTATTCTCATTTTCGATTAATTTAATGCTTCTTTGCTGAATATAAGTATTCATTTCTTTTAAAAAAAACTTACCCCAAACTTTTGAGTGTTAGTTTATGTAATATGCTTATATTTACCTACTCTAATACAACCATGAATGCTTATAACTTGTAATGTTTATACAGATAAGACAAGAAATCTCATTCATTTTTACATGCCATTTGATGCCTTAGGTAAAAACAATCTATGTTTTTAAATGTCATTACAGCAGGTTCATTACGAAAGATATGATTTGAAAGAAATAGTAATTATTTGAATTCATGACATTAACCAGATCTAACACAGGTTCTACACAGGGCACATGACTCATATAATGTTTTTTTTATTAGTGTATCGGAAGCCTTCTGTTTCTTGTCTCGATATTTTTTACCCTGTGGCCTCAAAAAGCTTTCCCCTGCTGTGTATTGTATGTCTTTTCTTTAACTTTTTCTTTCTTTTCTTCCATGAAAAGATTTACAGAATGACTTCTAGCTGATGAGATGGTACTTTTTAAGGTCTTTTTAGAAATGCTCACATATGTTAATTTCTCTTAACATAATAACATACACCGTGGATTGAGTAATTCTTTTGTCTAAATGGCCCAGCAATGATCGGAATGAAAGCAGATTAATATACTTTTAATTATTTATTAAGCCCACTTCAAGGCCAGCTGGTTTGTATGACTTTCATCTATTTTCACAGAGATCAGATTTGGTTAATTCATCTTGTGAGGCTTGTTCTGTTTGAAGGTATATTATTTATTTATCTTATCTTTTTCAGGGAATGACATCTGATTCTTGACATGGAAAAAGGGCTGTTCAGTTCATATAGAACACATGTTGCTGGTCGTTTGATCAAACGATTACACAGATAAGACAGTGATTTTCTAATCTCTGCTGCCCTGAAATTATACTAATTTCGAAAATATTCAAAGCTAATTTGTATGTAAGTGATTCACCCTCATTTGTAAGTCACTTTGGTTAAAAGCATCTGCTAATTGAATGAATGTACATGTACGTTTTATTTGATGTACATTTACCAGCTCTGATTTAATTACAAATTACATAATTTGCTGCATTCACGCCATGGTGTAATTACCTTAGTCTCCAGATGATTTGATGTTATATTCAGAGTTGTTCACATCCTTGGACTGGGAATTATGCGTCTCTATGGCACCACTATCAACGTGAATAATGAATCTGCAGCGGTCAGGTGTTTACAGCGATCACATGGTACAAGTAGGAGCTCTCAGAAGATTTCCATCTTACAAGCTGTAATTACGAGCTCTACGAGGACATGAACCCTTTTTACAAGTTGAAATCAGGTAATCGTAATTGTGACATGTTTTGAATGCATTGGCTAGTTGCACATTTTGAAAGTATAAAGTTAATGTACTAAAATTGTAGATTAAGTTAGCAACTTTTTCAGAAGAGTAGTTTGACTGTAGGAACATAGAATAAGTCAGAAAAGTCAGTTTATTTAGTCATTAGACAATATATTTATCTATACTTTGGGACTGGAGTAACGTGTAACTGGTCATTACCACGGGCATCAACTGAAGAAGTCGCTCACCCCATTCCAAATACAAATTCATTGTGACCTCATTCTAGAAGACCTGATGGCACAGTTCCCAAATCTCCACAAAATCCTCAAGACACATCCGAATCCAATGTTTGCTTCACTTCCTGTCTCCTGAGACCTTCATCTGATTTTGGAGGTTTTTGAAAGCAGCATAGATGCATCCTTCACTGCCTTTGATATCCCGAATATCACGAATGTTTCATGAATGTTGACAGACACTGCCGTTTTAACATAGAACCGCCCTGAGCAAGTTCACAGCGAGTTGTACACAGTCCGCTATTGCTGCATTGACGAGAATGTCTCCCAAGCGTTTTAGGTGTTCTGTAGCTGGATGTATTAATACACTCCCTAAATCTGAGCCGCTGAAGATGAGGTGGATACATTTTGTTTTCGAAGAAAACAAAACTCTACCGAAATTCGTTTATGTCTGCGTGAATAATTTCACATCAGACTTCTTTGTGAACGAATGTCAATACAAAGGGACAATACAAAACAGAGGTTTTGCTAAAAATTTGTTACTCAACAATAGATCAGTAAACTGTTCGTGATCCAGCTTACAGTCTCCAGAGTGATACTGGATACGGCAGTAATGAAAGTGAGAGCACTTTATTACAGTTCATCAGAGTTGATTTAGATGAGAACAAGCACTACCCGAAAAGGCATAAGGTCTATATATATATATTTGTTTACTGTTAGTTGTAATGAGTGTTTCTGTGTAATTCGTTATGAATGTTGATGATATTGCAAGGGAGAGAGAGAGAGTTTATGGATAATATTTTAATGCACACTTGTTTTGTTTTATGTGCACTGTGTTTTATTAAGCTCTTACAGTGATTTTCTAGAGTGAAAATGGACACTTCATCTTTTGTGTGAAGTACAATAAATGTCATAAAACTCATTGTTAAAGTCGAACGGGGTCCGGTACAACAGGCTTGTGTGAAGTGACATGTGACATGTGGCCAAGTATGGTGACCCATACTCAGAATTTGTGCTCTGCATTTAACCCATCCAAGTGCACACACACAGCAGTGAACACGCACACCGTGAACACACAACCAGAGCAGTGGGCAGCCATTGCTGCAGCACCTGGGGAGCAGTTGGGGGTACGGTGCCTTGCTCAAGGGTCTCACCTCAGTCGTGGTATTGAGAGTGGGGAGAGCGCTGGATATTCACTCCCCTCACCGACAATCCCTGCCGGACCTGAGACTTGAACCCATGACCTTTGGGTTACAAGTCCGACTCTCTATCCATTAGGCCACAACTAATATAGTGTACAGTGTACATATATATTATGTACTACTATAGTGGATTAAAACAAGAAGACAATATGAGTTATAACCGTAATTGAACTAAACTATACCTGTTCTATCTCCATGCAGCATATATTCACAGTTTCTTATATTATAGTGCGTCCTGACTGAATCCTGACATTGGAGAATGAGCTCTTGAAGCTCCGCCCTCTTAGGCAGAGCGCAGCAGCAGATTCACATTCAATTCAGTTCAATTCACATTTATTTGTATAGCACTTTTCACAATACATATCGTTTCAAAACAGCTTTAAAGTCAACATTACATTTTCGAGCAATCTGTTATCGGAGGTGACTGTCCAATGTATGTAATTTCAGAAATGCACATATATAATCATGCAGTTAGCTAACCATGTAATAATTTAGTTCATTTAATTTACAATCACTGTTAGCAGATTAATGATTACATGTTAACAATAATTAGGATATAGAAATTTGGGAATGTGCATGTTGATTCAGATTTTGCATCATCTGAAGTCCTGGCAGGAGTTGGTGCCGTCTCTTCACAGGTGATGGTCATCTGAGGTCTTCTTTAGAGGCTGGATCCAAACTGAAGCTGATGTACTCTCTAGTCACCTCGGGATGGGCATCCCTAATAAAAAGATAAGCAAATGGAGAATAATTAGTGTAGCTGCTGTTCATAACATTAAGCAAAGATAGTCATGGGCAATTTATCTGATATGATTTGCATTATGTGAATGCTTGGCTAAAGAGATGCGTCTTTAATCATTTTAAACAGGGAGATTGAGTCTGAGCCCCAAACATTATCAGGAAGGCTATTCCAGAGTTTAGGAGCCAAATGTGAAAACGCTTTCCCTCCTTTAGTGGACTTAGATATCCTAGGTACAACCAGAATCCCAGAGTTTTGTGATCTTAAAGAGCGTGAAGGATTGTAGGGCTATAGAAGATTGGTTAAGTATACAGGAGCTAAACCATTTAGAGTCTTATAAGTCAGAAACAATACTTTATAGTCGATACGGAACTTAATAGGTAACCAGTGTAGAGATGATAAAATTGGTGTTATATGATCATATTTTCTTGACCTGGTAAGAACTCTAGCAGCTGCATTTTGGAATAATTGTAGCTTATTTATTGAGGAAGCAGGACAACCGGCTAGTAATGCATTACAGTAATTTAGTCTAGACGTCATGAATGCATGAACTAACTTTTCTGCATCAGAAACAGATAACATGTTCCGTATCTTAGCAATGTTTCTGAGGTGGAAGAAGGCTGTTTTTGTAACATGAAATATGATTTTCGAATGACAAGTTGCTGTCTAATATAACACCCTGGGGCCGTATTCACAAAACATCTTAAGGCTAAAAGTATCTCCTAACTTGCTGATTTAGGAGAAACTCTTAAAAATAATGGGCGTGTCAGTCCTAATTTTAGGAGTCCTAAATTTTTGCTCTAAGAGTATTTCACAAAGCATTTTAGTGCTAAAACTAGCTCCTAAGTCTGTAAAACATTAGGAGTAGTCAAGAGGACTCCTAAGTCACTAAGACCAAATCACAAACAGTCCTAATCCACCCAAAGACACTGTACACCATTGATGCAATAGCGATAGAGCCTTGGGTGCTGAACCTTTTCTTCATAAATGCAATACATTTTGATTTATAGATTTGAATCTACGATGAGACGTCAAAAAAAAAAAAAAAAAAATCTTTAACAAATAAATAAATATTGTCTGATTACCTGTGGCAAAGGTTTCACACTTACAAATGATTGAATAGATAAAATATAATAAGCGTATTTGGTGTGCTGTCCAAAGGGATCGAGGGCTTCGAGCTTGGAATTTAGCCCAAACCCAGAGTTATCCCCATATCCCCAGCCGAGAGTGAGGAGCAGGTTGGCGGAGGGATTCAGAAAACTGTTGAAGTAACTATAGGTGAGTCGGCTCTTGTCTGTATATATATTCCTCCTCTCGAGCTGATTAGAAAGACTGTTCGAATGTGTTTCTCCCAAACTTTGTTTATAAAACGTAATTTGTCGCTTGAATTCTGCATTCTCTTGAGATGCAGACACCCAAGAGGTGGACAATTAACTGTATATACTAGTTTAATTAGTGACACTTAGCCTACATTTTAAAACCTTTATGGCAACAATATGGCAACATTTTATTTTGACTTTGGCAACATTTTTATTAAAAAATATTTGAATAGGCCAACATTTGTATTTTAAAACCATTATTTTAATATGGAAACATGACACATCATTCTACAATATTTCTATGATTAAATTGCTGACTTCAGCCAATCACTGTGTGTATACTCCATAGCAATGAGGTCAACCCCGCTCTTACTCTTAGCTTAAGACTTATGTCTTAAACTTATGTCTTAAGCTATTCCTTATTTCCTTTTTGTCTCAGCAGCTTTGTGAGGTTTTAAGAGAAAACTCTTAGCTAAGAACTTTTACTGCTATTTAGGAGAACTCTTAGTGGTAAGATAAAATGTTTTGTGAATACAGCCCCTGGTCTTTAACTGTCGAGGATGGAGTAACAGTACATCCTTTTAAATGCAAATTGAAGAGATTCTGTGTACAGGTTTTTGGTCCAATAAGTAATACTTCAGTCTTATCTGAATTTGCATTTAAACAGATAATTTGCCTTTAAAAGGCACACACTGAAACGGTGCGTTTTTGCTCAACCCCAAAAAGTGGCAATTTTAACATGTTATAAAAAATTATCTGTGGGGTATTTTGAGCTAAAACTTCACATACACACTCTACAGACATCAGAGACTTATTTTACATTTTGTAAAATGGGGCATAATAGGTCCTCTTTAAACAATCACTACACAGTCATTGCTTGATAGGGCAGTGAAGCAACAAATCAGCTTTTCATTTCAAACTTCAAACTTTTCATTATTGTGTTCATATTGTATTGCAAAACACTTTTGCAGCTATTGAGGTAGGATATGGGTTAGGGACAGGTTTGGTGGTATGGGTAGGTTTAAGGGTAGAGGTAAGGTGTAAGGGATGGGTCATCAGTGTAATTATAAATGTAATTACAGAAATTAATTACAGATGTAGTTACATGCAGGTATTTTTTTTTATATAAGAACAAACATGAATGTTGTAACAATCAGCCAAATCGGTTGACTCACAAGATATAAAATGGGGTCCGATTTTACTGTGTGAGTTTGTTAAAAGAATGAGACATAAAACAGTGATAAGTTTAAATACGAATTGTGTATTTACAATATTCACATGAAACTTTAAAACAACACAATAAAACCAGGAAAACTCAGTCTGTTAAAAGCATACAGTCCCAAGTACCATACCCTAAAACAGCCCAAGAATCCTAGTGTGTTGTTAAAGTCCCAATGTGAGTGTCCACCAGTGTATATACAAATGCCCACAGTAGTGATAATCCAAAAGTTGTATAGGTTGTGACTGGAGAGGTAAGTCCACAAATGGTAACTCCACAATCCAGTTGACTGTTAAGGAGTCCTTGTTTGTTTGCCATGCTGCTCTCTTTATACAGATGTATTTCCTGCTTCCTGTCATGTGACTGGTCACATGACAGGCCAACCATTCATTTCTTAAAGACATACACACTTAAAATGTTAAGAGGAATAAAATGGACTAAAACACATGTAAACCAATTAAAACTCTATTATACATAAAATCATTGTAATAAATAGAGCAGTAAAACATGCATTTTGTGTGACAGTGTATAAATATAAACACCTAATATAAAGTAGGACCATTTCATTCATTCATTTTGAGGCAGTTCTTTGATTCAATAACCCGTCAGGACTCGGGACATGCTTATTGGCTCATTTGGTGCTGCTCATGGAGTGTGCCTGCTATTTTGGATATGCATCTTGCAACATCAACTTAAGTCCAATTCAGGTTCGACCTGTTACCTGTTTAAAAGATAGGACTCGTTCAAGAATTGAACATCATAATATTGAGCTGGTCAGTCATTCTGCCACAGACTACATACTCAGAAATAATGAGCAAGTGAATGTAAATTAAACTCTATGGAAATCAAAGAAATCAGAAATCAAACAAGTCTCTGGAACAAACACACAGGAATTATGTGGCATCAGGGTTTAGAGTTAAGGTCTTTAAATTATGAGTATCTTAAATTGTGACAAATTACAGTGTAAACCTAGCTTCTCAAACACTAATGCACTAACATACCAAAATAGAGTTAGATGATGGATTAAACCTCTTATTTAATGTGACAATGGGTAGAATGTGTTATTAAGGGATTCATGGAAAGAACAATCTGTGATGGTTGTAGCCTGCACAATATTGTTCAAGTTGACCACTGGTCCATGTTTCCTCAAATCACCTCGAAATTCAACATTGCTGCTATAATGTCGCTCTATATTGACAGTTACAATTGTGCTTATTATGCCATGTGGTTTTGGAAGACAACTGCCTTCTTGAGTCCTATTATAGTCTTTCTAACATGTAGTCCTCCCAGAAATGTTTCCATTTTAAAAGGTGGCTCATTATTTTGTTGGTTCTATTTTGGCGCATAGCAGAGCACCTATAACCCCTATTGCCAAACTGTTTTTTTTTTTTTTTTTTTTTTTTTTTTCATATCACTTGCTACCAGTTTCTTTAGCTCTTTGTAGTTTTTTTGTGCATTTGTAAAGTTGTTTTGATTTTCCTATTGGATTGTTTTATCTAAGTCCTGGATTATCTTCATGAAGTTAAATGAAGACTGCTTGCAATTAGATCCTTGCTTGCAATTAGATCCCAGTGGCAGAATGACTGACCAGCTCAAGATTAGTGATGTTTGATTCTTGAACAAATCATTCTTTTAAGTGGGTAATGAGGCGACCCGAATCAAACTGAACTGAACTTTAGTTCCAAGTTGAAAACCGATAGCAGGTCATAAAAACTTTGGGATTATGAGAACATTAATTGTCAGAGCATATCAAATTAGCTCCCTCTCCTTTCCATGGACTTGACAGAGTCTTTCTCCTTACTAAGATGTCTCCCCAAGGCAAACAACAAGGCTCTTGCTCCTTTGACGATGTTTCTGTCATTTTAGACAAGAGTAACAAGAACTGGAGGTCTTTTGGGAACAAGTGAGCTCTCTGCATAACAAAACAGCTGTGCTTGAGTCAAAGAAGCATATCCACAAAACAACACTGATATGTCATCCACACATCATGCCAGACCCTCACAATACACAACACAACACATACATTAAATACATTTAGATAAAGACTGAAGATTGTCGTTTGAATATCACAGCATCTAAGAAATTAAATGGTCAGACTTTATATTAGGGAGGTTTTAACTATTTAGGCTACTTACATTTAAATTAATAATTTGATACAGTGCACTTATTGTCTGCATGTGTTTTTACATTGTACTTATATTACATATGCAATTAATTACATCTGTAAATAATTTATTACATTTATAATTAAATGGACCAATTAAATCAGGAAATGGGTGTTTAATAAAATAATAAAAATAAAAATCTTAAAGTCAAAATACTGATCTTTAAATATCTACCAGAGACACACAATGTTCTTCTATAATTTTCTTATGCAATAGACCTGAAATTTTCGATGAAACTACTTGAAAAACATTTTCAAATAGAGTTTGTTTTCATAGCTACTTTATTGGAAATTATCCAGAGCCATTTGAGATAGGGAACACTGGGGCTAGTTACACTTTTTGTTCCAGTTATTTTTTAAACTGAATTTTTGTATTAAAGCCATCCAGGGTGTACAGTATATGGCTTTTTTTCTTTCTGCCAAACACAATCGATTCAGAAGGCATTTTTTAACCCACTGGAGTTGTATGGATTACGTTTATGATGTGTGGATGCGCTTTCGGAACTTCAAAAACTCATTCAATCCCATTACAAAACTGGGAAGAGCCAGGATATTTTTAGTATAACTCAGATTGTGTTCGACTGATATAATAATATCATATACACCTAGGATGGCTTGAGGGTGAGTAAATTATGGGATAACACTGTATGAGGTAAAATGTTACAAAGGGAACCTGCTTATCATTGCTATTGATTTGAGAAGAATGCATTGTTTGAAAAAGCCATCAAAAAAGCCATCTTCAACAACATAACTATTCAAAATTATAAGCATTTTATTATCAGCATCAAATTATATATTGGACAATTTTTAATGGCTTTTTTTTATTTAAAAACAAATGTTATGTAACAAATCATAAAACATGCAAAACTATATAAAAAAACGAACAAAATGAACAAACAAACAAACCATTGTTTTGATCAAGAGATATTGTAGAACTTATACATTCCTTATGGAACAATTGACGACAGGCAATTGGATTATTAAAAAAATAATGCACACCCGAAGTAGTAATGCGGCCATTGTGTGACAGACGCATCTCAACAACATGTCCTGACCTGAAAAATAAAATGAAAAATAATCTTCTTAGAACACAGTTCAACCTTATTGATAAAATCTTCCTTCAGTATATAATTGACTCTTGTCTTACAGTATGCCAGTAGTTTTACTGTATTATTCTATATCTATAAAGCTGTTGGGGGGAAAAACAAAAAGTGATGACATAAGAGTTTAGGCTATCTATTTTGTATGAATAAATAAATCTGTCAATCCAAACATACCCTTTAATTTCAGGTTTGACCTTCATTTCCATCTTTGAAGAACCGGAGTATCAACATCTGCAGTTCTTAAATTCACTTTGTTTTTTTTCTGTTCTTTTTGTCCTTCAGTAACCAGATGCTGTTTTATTTTAACATGTGAACAAAGCAACGAATCCCAAAACACACTGAATGACAAAGGTTGTGTTTTTGAGGGATGAGAGTATCCTTTACTTATAAACATTGTTTTTATCCTTGTAGTTTATTTATTTACATGTGATTTAGTATGTTAGTCAACATAAAAAAACATGACAAAGGATTATTAAAACAATGATTTAAAATATACTTTAAAGTCAAACTTTTAATTTGACATTGTATTTAAGTGTGTTTAGAAACCTGATGAAAGTGCAGGAGTACACCTTGGCAGCCTTTTATTTAAATGATTATATTACCTGCAAGGTGTGTGTATTATATATATATATATATATATATATATATATATATATATATATATATATATATATATATATATACACACACACACACACACACACACACACACACACACACACACACACACATACACACACAGTGGGTACGGAAAGTATTCAGACCCCCTTAAATTTTTCACTCTTTGTTATATTGCAGCCATTTGCTAAAATCATTTAAGTTAATTTTTTTTCCTCATTAATGTACACACAGCACCCCATATTGACAGAAAACATGTTTGCAGATATATTAAAAAAGAAAAACTGTAATATCACGTCTGAATACTTTCCGTACCCACTGTATACACACACACACACACACACACACACACACACACACACACACACACACACACACACACACACACACACACACACACACACACACACACACTACCAGTGCACATTTAAAATAACATTTAGTGCACTTAATTGCACTTTTAGTTGTTAATTACCCTTGCTTATTAATTTTATATGTGTTTTCATTCAGTTTGAATCATTCATGTTTTAAAATTGTGTTGAAAAAAATCTATTTTTGTAATTCACACCACAATACAGGTGACCTTGAAAATAATAGGTGGAATGGAATTGCTAATCAGCTGTGATCTTCCCTTCCGGAACATCTGTCCTGAGCTCCTTGGTATTCCGGACAAGAGCTGATGTTTGAAGACAGGCAGGCACATGGAAGAGATTATATACACAGTTAATAGGAAAAACAAATTTGTGGTCTGCAGGTGTCACAGGCTGACACATAAACATATGCACACGCACACACATACACACACGCGCGCGTACGCACACACACACACAAACAAGAGTTAGATTATATTTCTGAACATCCTAGAGACACTTCCACAGTCAGATTTATTTCTGCCATGAACACAGATAAGAATTAATAAGCTTCAATAAGAGATAATAGGATTTTCTCCTATCAGGCATTTTATGTTATTTACTGTAAAATGGATCTGGCCTGTCAACCTCAAGACTATATATTCTTGCAACAAACAGGTCATCCACTTTGCAGTGCATTTTAAGTCTTAATATTGGACAATATCTTACAATAATTTTTAGATGTAAATCAGATTCTTTCAGAATTAGATTCTTTTGCTTGTTTTCTTTTATCACAATGCCACAATTAAACATAAGAGTGATATTTTGCATATTTTGATATATTTGTCATTTGTTCTAAAATAAATAAACAACAAAAAGAATGCAACAAACTTGTCCTATTAACTAGTATGAAAGCATTCACTCTAAAGCTAGTTATAACATCAGATTGCAGCCATTTGTTAGTGAGCAACAAATATATTCAGGATGTGTTCAGGGTACAAGGAGTAATCGTTTAATTGCCATTCTAGGCCATTCTCGTTTGTCTCTTGTGTTATTGCAAGATTATGGAAGTAGGTTTGTGAATACAAATGTCACTTTTACAACAGGGATAAGACAAATACCCATGGTGCTGTGTCAGTTTATAAAATGTCTTGTAGGAACGGAATGATTTTGTTACCCTTTACATGTCTTTGAAGAGTGTAAGTAATTTAACACTAAAAAGTATACTTACCTGACTGACGTCATTTATTTGATGACCTTTTCATGAGATTTATGGCACAGATAAAATCAACATGAAATTACATTAACAAGCAGATTTATTTGATAAGGTGATGCATTTTCTATTTTCTCTTTGTTATTTACTATTGCCATAATTTAAATTACATTAATGTTTGTGTCACCTATTTGTAAGTTTTTAGGAAAGCTACATTAAGAAGTAGCTTAAAACAATACCTAATTAGGTTTGGTGTTAATCTGTTAACTATTTTTTTTTTTTTTTTTAGAATGAATCATGAATTATTAATTATATTCACAATAATACTTTCACACAGATTATTGTATTAATAATATTCATGATGCAGGAAGTCCAAAGAAATACTTTAATAATAATCACAGAGAATGCTCGCAAGGAAAAATAACACATACTACATATTAAGTACACGAGAACTGACAAAGGAATGAACAAGGGAGTACATATAAACAGAGAACGTCTTGGTTACATATGTAACACTCGTTCCCTGAAGGACAGAATGGAGACATCATGTCAGTGACTGACGAATTGGGATCTTGCTGAGAGCCCAATCACCGAAAATGCATTTATACCCACACTGCTGGGTGGACTGTGAGATGGAAATCTCAAACGCCAATGTGTATTGGTTCACTCAAAGGTGATTGGGTTCTCAGGCGAGATCCCAATTTGTCAGTCACTGACGTGACGTTGAACGTGACTGAGTGGAAGGAAACTAAACTAGATACAGGTGGGATTAATTATTAACCAAGGTAACAAACAAGGAGAATTTAGTAACTATAGAAACAGGAACTAAACTGCAAGGAAACACAGAAACATGAAAAAACACAATGAGACACAACATAATCCTGACATTAGACCCCCTCCCACAAGGTGCATCAAGGTCTTTTACCACCTCTCGCTACTTTTACTGTGTCTCGAGTATGAACGCTGCATTTTTTTTAAAAGACCCTGATTTCTTCTCTAGTCATTAGTGGTTGGATACTATTGAACCTATATGCCTGTCCTCTGGCACAATTTACTTCATTTTTGCTTTAAGTACTCTTTTTTTTTTTAATGTAAGGATGAACATAGCCCTTCTGAATTTTTTGAATATTATTTTCATAAAAAACTGCTGCAATGGTATAAATGTAGGTAAATATGGATTTTTAGGTCCAGTATTTGTTGAATATCCCTAATCATGGATAATTCATGGTTACACTAATACTAGCAACAGCACAGTTTGCATGTAATCTTTGTATGTTGCATTTTACATACAATTCTACCAGAAAGACTCAGGAGGCAAAATGACGTAACACTGATATTTATTACCAAACGGTAAGCAGAATATATAGAAAGTTTATGATCTTTGGCGTAGGCCCCGTCCGTAGCTCACGATACTGAGGGTTGCAGACGTTGCGTATCCTGCCTGAAGCTGAAGGCAGGGGCGTAGCCAACCCCCGAGGAGAATGGACAGGGACCATCCTGGTGGTGGTGGGGAGGATGGAGGTGAAAGTTTCCGTCAGCATCTGCGAACTCAGACAAGCGTAAGTGCTGATCTTTTATACTCCAAGTGTTAGATAATGATTGGTTAGATCTGAATTGATAAGTGACGTAACATTTGAGTCTTCCCAGCAGAACTTGCGCTAGAGCTTCATTTCTACCAGAAAGACTCAGGAGGCAAAATGACGTAACACTGATATTTATTACCAAACGGTAAGCAGAATATATAGAAAGTTTATGATCTTTGGCGTAGGCCCCGTCCGTAGCTCACGATACTGAGGGTTGCAGACGTTGCGTATCCTGCCTGAAGCTGAAGGCAGGGGCGTAGCCAACCCCCAAAAATGGTGGTGAGACGTGACTGCCGGGACGGAGCCCACTTCCCCTCAAAACTGTGAGGGGGAATGAATACCCACCCGAGAAGAATCTTGCAGTTCCTGAAACAGAGAAAAACATATTAAAACGTAAAAGGAAGAGAGCGACAAGGAAAACAAGCAACACGGAGAGGAGGCCGCAGTCGGCCACGCAGCCACGATAGGCTACACAGAGACAAGGCCGCGATCGGCCACACGGCCACGATGGGCCACACAGAGACAAGGCCGCGATCGGCCACACAGCCACGATAGGCCACACAGAGACAAGGCCGCGATCGGCCACACAGCCACGATAGGCACATAGAGACAAGGCCGCGATCGGCCGCACAGCCACGATAGGCCACACAGAGACGAGGCCGCGATCGGCCACACAGCCACGATAGGCCACACAGAGACAAGGCCGTGATCGGCCACGCAGCCACGATAGGCCACACGGAGACAAGGCCACGATCGGCCACGCAGAGACAAGGCCGCAATGGGCCACACAGCCACAATAGGCCACACAGAGACGAGGCCGCGATCGGCCACACAGAGACAAAGCCGCAATGGGTCACACGGCCACGATAAGCCACACAGAGATGAGGCCGCACGAGCCCCCAAAAATTGAACAGCTATAGAAGCTGGAAATGATTAAATGAAATACGAAAACACCACCACCAGTATTTGCATGATTTTACCTTAAACTTGACTTGAGAGAGCTTGTTGAGCTTCGAGGATGGTTTTAGAATCTGGTCTAATATAGGATTCGAATGCAGAGGAGGACCATCTGCCCAGGAGCTTGATGGCTGAAGATGAAACTCCTCGTTGGGCTGCTGTGGTGGCAGCCCCGATCCTAAAAGAGTGACCAGTATATAGCGAGGGGGAAAGGCTGCAGCTTTCTATGGTGGTAGCTAAATGAGTCCTGAACCAAGCTTTAGTGAGGGGTGCTCCATCAGGTAAGAGGAAAAGGGGAAAATGATCGAGAGTTTTAGGCCGGACTTTGAGATATTTGATCATGGAATTGAAAGGACAGAAGCTGTTATTAAGTTTAGAAAAGGTTAGAGTGACACCAGATCCTTGAGAATCATTCTTAGAATGCTTCAGAAAAAGAGTAAAGAAATTGGGTGAAAAACCTAAATCAGAAAAAGACAGACCAAGGGCAGGATTGAAATGTTTAGAATCTGAAGTAAATTCCCCTGGGCGCATGAAACCGTAGAAGGCTGATAGAAACACTGCTTCCAGCAAAATGTTAATATAAGGGGAAAAGAGACCATTGCGGATGGAAAGAATTAATCTTTGTAAAATAGACAAAGTAATTGGAAGGCGGTGATCTGGAGGTTTGCTGGACGAGTTAGCCATCCCTTTGAGTAATAAGCGAATGGATGGCACGGAGAAAAGACTTGGGTAATTAGGATTAAAATATCTTGCATAAAATTGAATGCCTGCGAGCGACCTATGGATGGAAGAAATTTTAAGTTTGCGATTTTCAAAATTGTGAACTAGAAAAGCACAGACGGTCGATATTAGAATGGGAAATAAAGAAATCTGAAGGGAAAAACAAAACATAAGAAATGAAGACCATGCTGAAGTATAAGCTTTAAGTGTGGAAGGAGCCACGCCTTTGGAGATATAGTGACTAGCCGATTTGAGCAATTGGTCTAATTTAATATGATCCTTGCTAGTGGAGGGCATGGTGTTGGATCCTGATTGGCTGAAGGGCAGAGCCGTCTGAAAGCCTGGAAACGAAAGCGAGAAAGAGAGTCAGCAATGATATTACGGTGACCAGGAATGTGCGCGGCCAAAATAATAAAATTATGAACGACGGATTGCCAAATTAAACGTCTTAGAACTGGCATGATCAACAGAGAGGAAGATCTACCTTTGTTGATGATAGCGACCGTGGCTTCGTTATCGCAAAACATCATAATACGTTTGCGAGACCACTCGGAGCCCCAGAGAACACTGGCTACCGCCAAAGGGTAGATTTCATGAAGAGCGGAAGAGACGGAACCTGATTCAGGCTTGGGAAATGCTTTTGGCCATTCCTCGGCAAACCATTGCCCTTTAAAAAACCCCCGAAACCGATAGAGGGGGCAGCGTCAGTGAACAATTGCAAATCTATGGATGATTCAGGAACATCATTATAGAAAAAGGAAATACCGTTCCAATGATTTATTAAGCGAGACCAAAAGCTGAGATCAGACAAACACCCTTCGTCTACCTGAATTGGGTCGCTTAATTTTGGCACGGAGTGCGCGAGAGTTAACAGCCGAGAAATAAATGTCCTGCCTTGAGGAATGATACTCATAGCGAAATTTAAGTGACCGAGCAGAGAAAGCATGTCGCGCTTAGATACGGAAGGTAACGAAGAAAAAGTTTCCAGAAACTCCCTAATTCGTAAAAGCTTCTCGTTTGGAAGAGAGGCTTGCATGTTGACAGTATCGAGTAAGATGCCGAGAAATTCTAGCGAAGTTGAGGGGCCCATGGTTTTTTCCTCTGAAAGGGGAACGCCGATATCACTAAAAACTTGCTTAAGCGTGTCGAGAATTGAAGATTGGGAAGAAGGAAAATCGATCAGCAGAAAATCGTCGAGCAAATGTAAAACGAATGGAAGTTTACAGGCGTTTAGCAGGATCCAACACAGGGCTTCAGAAAGAGAATTAAAAATATGGGGACTACTTCTACACCCGAACGTGAGCCTCACTGCAAAGTAAAATTTTGATTCCCATCTAACGCCGAATAATGGCCAGTCGGAGGGGTGAATGGGCATAGTCTTGAAAGCATCAGTAATGTCGGCTTTAGCCAGCCAAGCGCCTTGACCGGCTATCTTGATTAAATGAATGGCATGGTCGACTGAAGCATAATGCAGAGAAAACGGAGCTAAAGGGATTAGTTCGTTAACACTTGCGGTATGAATAGAATGAGGAGAAGACATGTCGAAGATGAGACGTTTTTTACCAGAATATTTACGAGTAGCAACGCCGATAGAATTGATCCGAAAAGGAGAAAAGGGAGGAGAAGCAAAAGGGCCAATAACGTAACCTTTATTTACTTCCTTCTCTAACAGAGCTGAAACCACATCAGGCTCTGATAAAGCGGATCGAAGGTTTTTTGTCACAAAAGAAGATGTAAGATGGGAAAGGATGCCCACCCAAAACCCTTGAGACAGACCGGTGATTAAGTAATCAACGAAAGTTGGATCGGGGTGAGAAGAGAGGTAGCTAGAGAGGACTGGAATATTAATAGGTGTTGATGGGTGTCTGTTCAGAATTTTTTCTGAATTTGGGTCTTCCCTCGGGTTGCTGGCCTGTACCGGCGAGGGCAGACTGATTTCGGGTGTGGATCCTTGCAAAAGCTACAAATATGAGCAAATTTACATTGAGAAAAGGAACACACAGACTCATTGAAATTATTACATAGGCTAATGCCGTTAAACTCCACAATAGGGCGACCTTTACGGTCGAGAGGAGCGCTTACGTTTTCAGCACTATGGACAGCGGCCGGGTCTTTAGTAGCGAATGCTTTAGGGCAGAATGAAGCCGAGTGTCCGTGAGCGCTACATATAGTGCATGCTAAGATCTTTTGACCGCCAAAATGACGGACGAGCAGTTCGGTGTCGGTAACTGACCAGTTCAGTTTTGTGTTGTACAGGCAAATGTAAGAAGCGGATTTGGCAGAAAAAGATTTGTGATATTCGTAAAATAGAGTTCCTCCATATCTTTGATTAAAATCCGCCATCATGGTTAGGTAAAGATCGAGCTCTTCCCTTCGATCTGGGAACACTTGGCACAGAATGTCTCGGTAGATGCTGAAAGCAATAACGAATTCGCCAAATGAGAGATTTCGTTGTAATCTGGGATCGGACGTTTTGAGAAAGACTGCCACGTCACCACAGTCAACCATTTGTCTGTCAGCTGCAGGTGAAGGAAGCAATAAGGTTGCCAGGTTTATGTTCTTACCTTGGATGATGTTAGCTCTTATTTGGGGTGACACCGTTACTGCAGCAGGTGAAACAAAACTCCTACCAAACTCTTGAGCTGGAACAGCCGTGGAGAGACTGAAGTTTGGCGTAGCGGGCACGGCCGAAGCATGTTGGAATGGCGTCTGGATCGTAAGAGAAGCTGGCAAGGCAGAAGAGGTCGAAGGCACACACGATGAAAAGTTTAATCCGGCAGGTGGAGGAAAATCCGTTGGAGTTGCTAGAGCGCTTGGAAAAGAATTTGCTGAAAGGTTAGAGGACGCAAAGGAATTTTCAAATTTCGAAACCTTTGATTCTAAGCCTTTAACGGTGTCAGAAAGGCTTTGAACAACCTGAATGAGCTGCGAATTAATATCCACAGGTCCGGAAACGGTCGGAGGAGATGTTATCCGTGCAGACTGCGAGGATCTTTTGGCTGAATGTGGAGAAGACGACTTGGCGGCCCTCTTCTTTCCGACTTGTTTGGTGTGGCCTGACGGCGCTGAAGTTGAAGCAGCGGTGTCGGCCGTGATAGGTGGACTGCCTAGGGTATTTTGGGCCATGAGAAGCAAGTCTTCTCTGGATAATCCTTGGCTGACCGGGATTCCGACAGCCTCGAGAGTGTTGATTATTTTGTCCGAGGGCCACTGAACCCATGAGGTGTCGCGGCACTGAATGCGCGTACTACGACGCAGGGGAAGAGGAGATGGTGGAACGAAATCCTCCTCGGAATCTGAATAATCGCACACGGTATATCTGTTAGAAGACATAGCAAATTGGTTTGCGACTGACGCTCCGTTAACTGAAAGTTTCCGTCAGCATCTGCGAACTCAGACAAGCGTAAGTGCTGATCTTTTATACTCCAAGTGTTAGATAATGATTGGTTAGATCTGAATTGATAAGTGACGTAACATTTGAGTCTTCCCAGCAGAACTTGCGCTAGAGCTTCATTACAATACAAAATACAAAATTATTGTATGTTGTATTGTATTGTATGTAGTAACTTTGATGTATAATTGTATATGCAAATTTGGCTGCCTATCTTGGCCAGGACACTCCTGCAAAAGAGATTTTAATCTCAGTGAGTCTTTTTCCTGGTTAAATAAAAAAAAAAAAAAAATTAATCTTGAAGCTAAAATACACTGGCAACCACATACACCTTTTCATCTGATTTTAGCAGGATAAATACAAATACAGAAATATTTTAGAAATAAACACTGGCTTTTCCACAGATACTGTATAAAGAGTTTAGCTATGGTTTACCCACCCACCTGGAAAAGCTTTCCAAACACCCACCCATTTCATTTTTGGTAATGCAGAGATTTGAATGGAAAATCTCAAGGATGAAGTCCTTATGAACAAAGCACTAAACTGCAGTAGTGTGATTTGCATATTTTTATCTGTGCTGCTGGGAGTCTGTAAAATGTCTTGAAATTGTACAGATGGGCTTATACCTGTGGATTAATACATTAGTTTGAATTTTGGGTTAAAGTTAATTCAGTCAGGACCACTCTATTTGATTAAGATTATTCACGAGTTCACACTTACATATAATTAAATTTAGTAAAGGTTATGCGTATTTGGCGTGCTATCCAAGGGGAGGGCTCTGAGCTCGGAGGGATGCTGGGAAACTAATAGAACAGAGATATGTCTGCTGAATATATACCTCCTGATGCTAATTCAGCTGATTAACTGAACATGCTCCTCCCATATTAATTACATTAATTATCTGAACATGCTCTTCCTGAACTTTGTTAATAAACATCATTTGTAGAGGCTCTGAATTATTTGGTGGCAGGCTTCAATCTGACGGGTTCAGCTTCTGAGCTGTCCACAAGCAAACCTTGCTGAGGTTTGAACCCCCAAAGCCTAAGGCAATTAATCATAAATTTAAAAGCAACAGTTACATAATTCCATACAAAAATAATACAAGTACTGTAATGAGTTTGGACAAGATTGAGCAACAATAAGCTGGATAGATGGACATTGACAAGCAACTAAACCGTAATGTGCCTAAGACAAGTGAGTGTCCAGATGAACATATATGTCATGCTTAATTAATTGGTAGTTGGAAGAGTTACGGACCAGCCGAGTTTCAGCTGATGCCTGGCTGTCACGCTGTGGTCTGCCTGAATTAGTCTTTTGGTTGCCTTGTGGGCACAAAAGCATTGTTAAATTTTACTAAAGCATTTAGCATAATGTCCAAGTTGCTCATACAATTAAAGTGGTTGGGGACCAGAGACAGGCCTATCTGGAGTCACTCTTCCCATTCATTTTATGGAAAAGAGCTGCGTGGACCTTTTGTTATCAAGATATCCATAAGTTTGAAACAATATGAGAATGAATAATGACATCATATTCATTTTTTTGAGTGAACTAAATTTTATTAAAGTGACATAATAATTAATAATCAAATAATCAAACTAAATCAGTTTATTTTTGACCAGCTTTTCAAGGTAAAATTAATAAACAGGTTTTAGTCAGAGTCAAGTATTTAGCATTCTTCTAAACCTAAAGCTGTGGTCAGAAATTCAGAATGCAAAACGAATTCTAATGAAATGTTTATTTTAATACCTTTTAAAATCTTAATGTTCCAAGTAAAGGAATGTTCTGGATTAAGTCAAAGACTATGTATAAAAAAGACTATGAATGGGAGAAAGTTCAATGCTTAATATGACAGAATAACTCCCGCCTTCTAAATAACAGAGCCAGTAGCCAGTTGGTAAAATCAGCGGGTCTCTGCAGCTGCCGTTATGAGCTCTGGTTGCTATAGAAACAATCAGTGTTCTGAGACGGTTGCGCTTATGACTGTGCATGCACATTGGCTGGTCCAGCCTGAAATTTTATTTATTTATTTATTTTTGTCATGATTTGAATGTTTAGAAACAAAATGTTGTTGTCAGATTTCATTGGTAATTTCAAATATGAAATTGAATCGTAAGTTTGGTGAACAGCTTTGGTGAATTTGATGTTTCCCCATTCAAAGAGATAGGATTGCGCTCTGACAACGGAAGTGATGTCTTGCACTCATTGAAGTATATGCGCGAGACAACACTGCCATTGTAAGAGCGCGATCAGACCTCACTAAGCGAATGCTGAACGCAGTTGGACATAGTGGTGTATTAGAGGTAAAAAATTATATAAATACTGTTCGGTTTCTCGCACAAACTGATCGTTTCATGTCTTAGGACATCAATGTGTTGTCACAAGCCACAGGGTTTAATTTCGATTTGTCTATGCATATTTTTTCGACTGTTATTGATTGTGTTCCCATTCACCCGCATTATAAGACTGACAGATGGCGACGGTTGGAATTAAAAATCATCATTTGTGTTCTACTGAAGAAACAAAGTCACCTTCATCTTGGATGCGCTGGGGGTAAGCAGATAAACATCAAATTTTCATTTTTGGGTGAACTATCCCTTTAAGCTCTATGGACAGCTAGGCATGTGTTCAACCACAGACAGTTTTCCCTGAGTAAAAACAAAGGAATGCACAGTAATCAGTGATATAACCACATATTCAAGATTCATATCGGCCACTAATCTAAATATTGGGGAAATGTGTCCTTCACATTGTTAGGGCAATAACAATAATACAGTTGTAGTCTAATATAGGTTTTAAGCTAAAGTTAGCTTTTTAATTGTGAAACTATTTTATTGATAAAGTTTCAATGAATGTTTACTCCATGTATGAGTGTGTGTCTGCTCTATATGTGAGTGTGTTTGTATGGAATAAAGTGCAGGAGAATGAGAGAATGCATTCCATAGAATAGATAAATAAAACATGAAAAAGTTTGTCATTTTCATCCTGTTGTTTGCTATATTTTTGCTATATTTGCTTGATCAATTTCTTTGTGGGTGTTGGCTCTTTTGCTGCTGTAGGTTTTAAGGATGTTTGAGAAAACTGAAATCGTTTGGCAAAGTATTATGGAACTGTAATGCGGTCAAATCCTCAAGATGCCTGGAACTACTTGGACCTGCCTGGAACAGCTGTAGTATAAAGAGGTAAAATTGCGAAAATTATTTTGTTTTCTTTTATAGGAACCCTTAAATTGATTTACATGTATTTACGATTTAGTAAGATCATCAAGTCCAGCATTCTTGCAAACTTTATGCACACACATGCAGTACCATCTTTGCATTTTGTGAGGCAAATGAAAATTCACAAAAAGTAAAAAGTATTCTCGTCGCTTTATAATATTGAGGTTGAACCACTGTACTCACATGAACTGTTTTAAATATGTTTTTAGTACCTTTCTGGATCTTGAGAAGTTCGGTGACATTCCTGGCAATAGAGGCCTCACTGAGCCATTGGATTTCATCAAAAATATCTTAAATTGTGTTCCGAAGATGAACAAAGGTCTTATGGGTGTAGAACAATATGAGGGTGAGTAATAAATTACATTATTTTCATTTTTGAGTGATCTAACCCTTTAAAATGATATGTTGTCTTGTTTTCTCTACTGTAACAAACATACACCCTCATTTATTTACTTTATAAGTTTCTAATTATGTTCATCTACTAAACAGTTTCTGTGTAATTTTAATGTGTGTCCAGACCGTATATGATGAGTATCTTTTGCCATGTGCTACATATAGTCATTAACATTTTCTTAATGTTTTCCTCTCAGACCTGGGCGTGTTGACCAGTTTCATCAGAGTTCTTGCTAGATCCTTCCAAAGTTGGTGTGATGTATTGGCCTTTTTTCTTTTCTTTTCTTTTCTTTTTTCTTTTCTTTTTTGTCTCCTCTTTAGGTTAATTTACACACTAGTTCCTCTCATTGGACTGTGCAATTTACACTTTTCTCTTTGATGTTGTTTATTCCTCCTAAAACTGTTATCATTCTGTTTAAATATAGAGCAGTATAGTTTCAAAAAGAATTGATCAGTCTAAATTTTTACTTTGTTTATTTAGTTTTTCTCTTTCAGGGTTGCTGCACCTTTTTTTAAATTTAAATTTAAGGCTTTTTAAGCCCTTAAGAAATAAAAATGAATACTAGCATAGTAGCCTATACATTATGGCTGTTACCAGTCAAATTAAATCATTATCAACAAAATCCATCTTTGCAATACAGAGTTGACACAGAATGAGAAGTGACATTAATATATTTACACAGAATTTACAATTTGCTTACATAAATTTAATTCAATATTATATATTTAAATAAAATTTTTTTAATTTTAACTTTTTAATTAAAATGTACCTTAAATATGAAACTAAACTAAACTGCCAGTAGGTGGCAGCAAGTCACTGTTTTAATGAATGAGTGAGTTGACCGATTTGTTCAAATGACTGATTAATTCAGGAACGAAGCTTGAATTCATTCGTTCTAACTGCGGATTCAGTCAGAATAACAAAAAAACATTTTTTGTTGCACGGGGCTCTGTTCTGCTGTTCATAATTTTGAAATTTTCATTGGTGAAATAAAGGGGGAAAAAAAAACAATATTAACAATACTGTGTCTAAAATGTAACTCAAATTGTTCATTTAACAATAAGTTGAAGGAACATTGCATTTGTGCTGATTTGGGGAAAACGGCACTTTTGCTCGTGTCGTGTGATATTGTAATATAACTACATCTTATGTGATATGACAAAAAATTGTCGGGGCAAAAAAATGCCCGTGTATTTTGAGGGCATATAACTGCATGCATAGCTACATCACGCTGAATAAGACGAGTAAAGAAAACAGGGTAGGCTTATTAAAGGAATCACCCTTTATTTAAATATATGAACACAGAAAATTGCTGTTAACAGGTAAATATAACTTTTCCCATTCCATGACTAGTAAAATAATCGCAACTTACTCTCTGTAAAATGGCGTTATCTGCAGTGTGATGGACACAGAGGTGGGTAAGAGGTTGATGGTGTTGCAACCCTTCGCACTACCTGTAGCTAGGCAAATCCTGCAGATAGAGCTGTCTAAGGAGCCAAAAAACTCCCATACTGTCAAGCTTACTTTTTTTTTTTTGGGTGTGGACAGAGCCTCTCACTCTCCTGCTCGGAATAGCTGCACGTGCTGGGCGGCGTCTTCTTGTTTGACAGGTGTCAGTGTTAAGGTGCAATACTGCCACCTGAGAGCTCAGCCAGGTACTGGTGCTGGAGTATTTACATGTCATGATATCATAAGCATCCTATTCATTTTAAATATTGTGGTTATCGTCAATACCGGTATATCACCACACCCTAAATTAACAAAATATCGATATTTCATGCTTTGAATATCACGGTTATCGTAAATACCGGTATATTGCGACACCCCTAGTCTGTACACATTATATACTATACTAAAGATTTTAATTATGTATTATGTAATGTATTATTTTTTTTACATTGTAGAATTATAGCTAAAGGCTCATTATTATTGACTCAAGGACGTGAGAGCCCGGAGTGGCATGAACGTCCAAACTGTAAAATCTTATGAATGTGTGCAAGAGGACCAGCCTGCCACATAACAAACATGCTGCAGGGGGCACCCCCCCGCCATATCTTTAGAAGAGGTGACCCACCTGGTAGAATGAGCCCTGATGCTTACTGGCAAAGCTTGACCACGCACCTCATAGGCAAGGGCAATTGCATCCCTCACCCAATGTGACATTGTCTGTGAACGGCAGAGGGCAGAAGGCTTCAAGTGAGGTGATAGCCATAAGAAAAAAACATTTTCAGAGTCAGAAGCTTGTCAGGCACTGACTCTAGAGGTTCAAAGGTGTCTCCACCAGGCACTGAAGGACCATGGCTAAGTCCCATGAAGGAATGTTGGTTTTAATGGGAGGCCTCAGTCATCTGGCCCCACAAATGAAGCAAGTGAGCAGAGGATACTCTGCTGATAGTTTATCCTGCAGAAAGTCCAGAATTGAATCTGCATCATGTGCAGTGCACCACCTTTAAAAGACACCTCATATATTGGCATTACTTTTTCTAGTGGAAGGAACCCTAGCACTGAGAATGGTCTCAATAACTTCAGGTGAAAGCCCAGTGTCCCTCAGTTGGTACCCTTAAGGGGCCAAACATGAAGGTTCCACAGGTCGAGCTGGGGATGAAATATTGTCCCCTGTGCTTGAGACAGAAGGTTCCTCCTTTCCAGTATCGTCCAGGGCAAGCCGGCAAAGAAAAATATTATGAACCATATGGCCAACACAACGCTATTAGTAAGAGGCAAGATCCTTGTTGGCGAATTCTGGCTAGAGTTCTTCCCCGTCGGTTTGCTCTGTCTGGACAGTAGATCTGTTCCCACATTGAGATATTTGGGGATATAAATCGCCCTGAGGGACAGGAACTTGTCCTGAGCCCAAAGCAGAATGCACTGCATTAGCCTGTTCAGATGGCGCAAACACAGACCACCCTGGATATTTGTATTAGAGGCTACCGCAGTTAAGTCCACCTGCACTAGGACATGGTAACTGCCATGAAACCTAGGATTTTCAGAACAGTAATGTCCTAACCTAGCCTGATGTTACTTAGGGTGTTTAAAATGGTCTTGACATGAGCGGGAGACAGTTGTGCCCCCACTATTGACCGAGTCCCCTTTAACCCTGGGCGGGAGAGATAGAACGCTTTTCTTAGCATTGTGTCTCAGCCCCAGAGAGAGATCGATCTCAATGTCGAAGCGCAAGCTCTTGAGACTGAGTCAGTGCAGGGTGACAAGGCTAGGGCAAATGGAAGAACCGGATATTGGTAAGCTTAAAAAAAACCCCAAAAAAACCTCAGGAACTCCCTGTGTTGTGGATATATTTCTATGAAAATATGTGTCTTTAAGATCGATTGTGACAAACCAATTGCGATGTTGAGTTTGCAACATGATCGTCTTGATAGTTAACATCTTGAACTTGAGCGCTCTGGCAGAACAAGAAGACCTGATGATGCACCTGTGGCACATCTAATTATAGCCTCTGATGCGGGCGCATGCTGATGATGTCACTGCGAGAAGCTATAAAATTTCAGGGTAATTTCATTGATGTTTTGCACCCATATTCTGCAGTAACCCAGCTCGGTTTGCTTCATATGAGACCGCTTCAACACTGGCTTCATGGCCAAGTCCCAAGATGGGCATGGCAACGCAGCACTTTCCTCGCCCGCCATCTCCTCCTCTCGAGTCAGAAGCATCTGAGGTCGCTTCACACCATTCATGTCCCCTGTGTGTTCAACCGTGCGGCCGATGAGCTCTCACGAGCAGCGCTGCTGGGAGAATGGCGACTCCACCCCCAGGTGGTCCAGCTGATCTGGAGAGAGTTCGGAGAGGCTCAGGTAGACCTGTTTGCCTCACCAGAAACCTCCCACTGCCAGTTGTTTTACTCCCTGTCCGAGGGAACACTCGTGACAGATGCACTGGTACACAGCTGGCCCCGGGGCCTTCGCAAATATGCGTTTGCCCCAGTGAGCCTACTTGCACAGACATTGGCCCAACCGGACCTGGTGCTAAGAGCACTTCAGAATGCTCCCTTTGAGCCTTTGCATTCAGCAGACTTAAAGATTCTGTCTATGAAGACTTTGCTGCTAGTTGCATGGGCCTCCATCAAGAGGGTAGGGGACCTGCAGGCAGTTTCGGTCGACGAATCGTGCCTTGAGTTCGGGCCGGGTGACATCCACGTGGTACTGAGACCCCGGCCTGGCTATGTGCCCACGGTTCCTACCACTCCCTTCAGGGACCCGGAGGAGGCAGACCCAACCCTGGCTTTGCTCTGTCCAGTCCACGCTTTGCGAATGTACATAGACAGAACCCAAAGCTTCAGGACCTCAGACCAGCTCTTTGTCTGTTATGGAGGCCAGTAGGGAAAGGCTGTCTCCAAGCAGTGGATGGCCCACTGGATAGTGGATGCCATCGCCCTGGCTTACCAAGCTCAGGGTGTGCCCTGCCCGCTCAGGTTGCATGTGCACTCCACAAGAGGTGTTGCATCCTCCTGGGCGCTGGCTCATGGCGCCTTGCTGACAGATATTTGTAGAGCTGTGGGCTGGGTGACACCTAACATGTTCGCTAGATTTTATAGCCTTCGTGTTGAGCCGTTCTCCTCCCGTGTTCTCGCCTCAGGTCAGAGGCACGGAGAGGGCCCGGCTTAGTGTCGTCTTGCTGCGCTTCCATGCACTCTTTACTCTAGAGAGTCCCTACAAGGCAGACCCTGTTGAATCCTCCGATCCCACTTCGGCAGCCGACGTGGCGGAGCGTCTGGAACCAGGCCTATACTCCATTGCATCCTTGAGAACCGGGTTTAGGCTGGGTACCATATGTGTGACCCTACAGGGATCCCATATGTCTGGTTCCACGGTTGCTCCTAAATGAAGCCTGTGTCTTTCCCTCTGGGAGAACCCACCTCTCATCGAGTTGGAGTCACCCCAGTTCTTCCATATGCTGTACAGCCCCATGAGGTTAGTCCATATGTATTCTCCACATAACTTCTTCGGGGAAGGATGTGGAAGGGTACGCTTTCCCAGTGTTATCCAATAGTCTCACTGAGTGGGTTTTGGGGAACAGCAGTGATAGACACTCTCTGTGTCAGCCCTGTCCCACCGTCCCCAGGCAAGAGGGTTCAGCTGGCTTACAACAGAGCGCTGGAAGGGGGCAGCTCCTGTGGTGCTTTGGTAGGGATTCCTATTTGCTACAAATAGGAATCCCTACCAAAAAAAACACCTACTCTCCGCCTACTGACCTAACACGTAATAAAAAAAACATAGAATGAATTAGTTTCCAATGTTATGCCGATGATACTCAGTTATATATTTCATCACGACCAGATGAAATCTCTAAATTAAAGATGCATCTCTTTTGCCAAACATTCACATAATGTACATCATATTGATGAAATAGTGTTTTTTGTGTTTCGGCTGCAGAGATTAAGTTGACGATGCTGTCTTGTGATCTCAGGATCAAATGAACATGCCTATATGTAAGTTTCAAATGGATAACACAATCTGAGAATAGTTGTTTTAGATTTGAATCGGTTCATTTAAAAGTAGACATTTCAAGCTTTCCATAGAATTTTTTTCTCATCTCTGTGAGGAAAGTATATGCTGACCCATACAGAAATGTAATATTTGTACATGTATGAAATTTACATATAAAATATATCCACATATACAGTGAAAACATATATGAAACCTATTAGAAAATGGAACAATTTCATATATAGACATATAAAACTAGCCCGTATAAATATATATGTTTATGTATGTATAAAACAGTCTTATATACATATATGTCACATATAAAGTGAAAACATGTATGTACATATATATCTGCCCATATATGAAACCTATCCGAAAATGGAACAATTTCATATATTGACATACAAATTTATATGGGCTAGTTTTATATGTTAATGTATGTATAAATCAGTCTTATATACATATATGTCACATATAAATATCAATATACATGACATATTTCTTTGTATAAATGTTCAATATACAAATTAAACATATTTGTATAGCATATTGCTTACAATGCACATGGCCTTAAATGTTAAACGGTGCAGTTAGGAAAAACAGAATACAGTAAAACAGCTAAAACATTAAATCTTTATTAAAACATTAAGTTTAATTTAATAACTAATGAACACACACACACACACACACAAAAAAAAAAACAAGCCCAGAACAGGAAAATCCACCAATGGGCCTGTACCATGAAGCTGGATTAGCTGGCTAGCCAGGTAAGTTTCAGATTAGTTTGCCCCAATTCTGGGTTTTAGGTACCATGAAAGTGACTTGGCTTTTAGCGGTGTTCATCACCATAATAACTTGCACCCCATGGCTTACCTCTCAACCGGTAATAAAATTGTCTGGCTTTAATAATAATTACTTAGAATTATTATATGATTTATATTATATGATATTATTATTAATTCATTAAACAAGCAATTTTAGTTTAGCAGTTATTATTAAGCATTTAGTTTCAATTAATATTATACAGATCATATGTAATATAAATAAGCTGTAAATAAACTTTAAATATGATGTGACCTTACATGTTTGAGTCTCTATCGCTATTATCAACTATACAAACTAACTTCACAAGTTACTAATCCTATAACACTGAGTTTGTTAAACTACCTTCATGGTACAGGACCCAGGTATATGATGCATACTGTAAATTTTTTGAGCTTTATAGTCTTTTTGGATGTCTGCAGCTCAGCGACCTTTTGATTAATAGTGACCCTTAGTTGGCCCCTGGTGGTTCCAGGAGATCTCTGGATCACTGCATCTGTAAAAAAGACAAAGAAATGTCTTTTAGTTTTACAACATTTATCTAAGGACATCCAAATTACAATCCCCTAAAACACATAAAAATGAACACGGGCATACTTCGTTAGGTAGATGTTACTGAAATTTAGCCATTTTTCAGAACCAGGTATAATCCCAATTCTATTTTATACCCCTTTGCCCTTCCCCTTGCCCCTTGAATCAGAGTGGCAAGGTGTAGGGGTGAAAATATTCCCCTAAGAAATGGGAAACCACTACTATACATCATCATAGTTTCTTTTATTAGTGTTCTGTAACATTTAACCAGTATGAACTAGTGATGGGAAGTTCGGATCATTTCACTGACTCGGACTTTTGAGTCTCGTTCAACAAAATGAACGAATCTTTTTTCGAGTCATTTCGTTCATTTTGTTCATTTTAGCAAAATGTAATTAAAATGTTACGTGTTACTTCCCCAACACATCTACTACTTATGCAAACGTTCATCCCACTACAAACAATACAAAACTACAATGCTATAAGATTCAGAAATAATTAATTCATTACCTGGGTCTTCAGTTTATGACAAGCTGATTAAGCTCACCTCACCTCTTGTCTGACAAGTCTTCTGGTTTAAGTCATTCCTTAATGACGTGACAGGCAGTCCCATGCTAAACCAACGCATTCTGAGACGGTAAGAGAACTGATTAGTTCATCTCATGAGTCTTTCGGGTTTTTGAGTCGTTCCTTAAACACGTGACAGACCCATACACTAAGCCAATGCATTCTGAGCCGGAAAGAGAATTGATTAGTTCTTTTTATGAGTCTTTTGGGTTTTGAGTCGTTCCTTAATCACGTGACAGACCTATACGCTATTTCTGACATTTCTGTCACTGTTTTTGTTACTGTTTCTTGAGGATCTGTGGTGTGTTATTATAAATAAATAAAGCCCTGTTATAAATAAAGTATTGATTAATTTATCTTTTTGTCTGTCTATCTGTAAATAAACACTAGGCTATATAATAATCCAAGCCTACAATACAAAGTATTTATAGCCTAGTTTGTTCATTTTTACTCCAATTTTGAGTTTGCTGTTATAATAATTGTTTTTCCTAGTCAGACTTGACATATTAGTCTAATATATGTATAAGAAGATTGCTCAAAAAGGACATAATGACATAAATTAAAAGCAAATAACATTTTGAATTTGAATTATTAATGTTAGTTTAAGACATCAAGGTTATGATAACTTCAGCTTTAACAGTTGTAACACAAACTCAAACAAAACTGGAGAGTTAACGTTATTTACTAATAAATATAATGTGCTTGGGTCACACAGCATAGCGTATGGGTCTGTCACGTGATTAAGGAAGGACTCAAAAACCCGAAAGACTCATAAAAAGAACTAATCAATTCTCTTTCCGTCTCAGAATGCATTGGTAGCGTATGGGTCTGTCACGTGATTAAGGAACGACTCAAAACCCGAAAGACTCATGAAATGAACTAATCAATTGAATCATCAGGTGAACTACTACTAGCAGTACAGAACCTGTAGAATATTGCACATGCGCGACTGAACGAATCACCCCCTGAGACGACTCGTTCTTCCCGAGTCACATTAAAGATTCGTTCAAAATGAACGAATCGTTCAAGAACGACACATCACTAGTATGAACAGCAATGAAGTGTGCATATCAACAGAAATCAGGCACGAACACGTTTAACAGATTACTCACTCACAACATTGTTTTGCATTGTATTTTGGATGGCGCTCGGTTTCAGTTAGAAAACGGATGAGCCTTTGAGTTTCCCAAGACTGGTGAAGTCGCTTTTCCATTGGGCACAAGCTGTTTGTTTAACCATTGCATTTCGTGCTGAGGCGGCCGGTATGGATATGGTTTCATTTTCTACTGTGGCCCTGCGATAACGGAGCTCTTTGCAAAGTAATACAAATGAGTTAGTTGTTGCTTTGGTAACGCAAGTGTTTACATGAGTTTATATGAGATGTTCACATCATTCAAATAGCACATTAAGCAAGCTACGGAGAAACTGGCAGCCAGGTAACACATAAGTGATTGATCCTGAGTGGAAATATCACTACCAAGATCACTACACACATTCTAGCAGCATGGTAGTCATGTATGCAGGGAAATTTCTCATACCCCTTCGTTCGAAGTGTGGTCCCGAAAAACCTTTGTTTGAAGGGCTATCTGGCCCTTTCCCTTACCCCTACCACTCCAGCCAAAAGAGAATCGAGACACCCCTACCCCTTCACGTAAATGTGCAAAAAGAAGGGGTATGGGTAGAAATGGGATTGGGTCTAAGTGTCATCACACTGATACACCAAGATGACACTGATAAATTCTTATGGTTTTACTGTCACATTTGGTTCAACAGTTTAAAAAAAAATGAGCCCAATTAAAAAAATAATATACATACTCATTATCACATCAATTTTTGTTCTGTCCAAGGCCTCTTTTGTTTCCCCAGGGCTTGCTTTTTTTAGGCTTGCCACCTAAGAAAGAGCAACATAACAGTTTAGAACAAAATCAGAACTCACTCCTCTCCTATCCAACTACTCAACCATAAAATACATTTTTCAACTTAATTTTTGGACAGCCTGCTTCAGTAAAATGGTTATAATGTAAATAGTACAACTGAAATTATTCATAAATCATCATATTTTAATGTAAATGTGTGTACATATATCTGTAAATATGCCAGAATTACATACCTCTAAAATAGCATTCCTCTAAAATTGCTCTTTAGCAAAAGCATCAATTTCAAATACTCCAAGAAGAAGCATCCATGCCATGGCAGTGGGGCTGTTTGCATGACCACAACACATTTTGCCACATAAATTCCTGAGCCCGGGTGAATTTCAAGCTGTGAGGAAAAGCAAACATGAATTAATATTAAAGTTATATTAATAAATAGAACATTGCTTTAACAAAAAGTGTTTAAGGGGCCTGATACAATTTAGCTTTGCATCACATATTTTCTATACTATTACTACTATTATTAATAAATAATAATAATAATAATTATACTTAACAAGACATTAAGTTAAATATCCGCTTCCGCCAGAACAACTTCCGTATTCTTAAAAAGCTTGGCCTGCATTGTCTTTTACTCAGAAGTTTTGGACTGGACTGATGTTGTGTCTTTGTTGGTTTTTCTAGGGTGGACTGTCTCTGTGGGGAAAAAAAGGGGAATACAAAGTGTAGAATCTAAAGCAAAAGTAACAACTAGGGCTATGACATTTTTTTAAACACCCCTGGTTTCACAGACAGGCTTAAAATAGCCCTATGCATTTTTGAGCTGTTTTAACTGAAAGAAACTTGTACTGATATATCTTAAATCATGTCTAAGCCATTCCATCTCAAGATGCACACAAGTAATGTTTTTTTTTTTCTTTTTTTTTTCTCTAGTGTACGTTTATAAAAGCTACTTAAATATTCTAATTGAACTAAGCCTGGCTTAGGCCTGCAGTTAACAGTCATGCACTACATGTGTCTGACAGCTAAAATATTACTTTTTAAAGATATTATTCTCACATAAACATTTAAAGATCATAGAATTATGCACTTCAGTGTAATAATCTACTCGTAGTTAACGTTAGCTGTTAAATTTGAACATACAACACACACAATTATGCAGTAATAGAGCAATTTAAAAAATTTAATAGTTAAACACGGTTATTTTCTGCTCAATTAACCAAGTAGCCTACTAGCTGTGCTAACGTTACCCTGACCAGTAGTAGCTTGGTAAATCAATGGCTCATGCAGTTTAGCGATCATTTAAAATGTATTCTCCGTGCAATATCAATGTGTGAATTATAATAAAAAAAAAAAAATCAGAAATTACTTTTTTTGCAAATGCCATCCACCTTGAGGTTTTTTCTTCAGTCCACCTCTCCACTCGGTTAAATATACAGATCTGTCATACAGTCCGTCCAAGAAATCATCATCTAAGTTTTTTATGTGTGATGTTGGAACAATGCTCCAACTTTCATTCCGTTTCTTGTTTCCACTCGACAAGCGTGAACATGATCATCCGTTGGTCTCTATCCTGAATGCGCATAATTTGCCGGTCTTTTGATTACGTTTGAATTTTGGGCAATGACGTAACTGTGTAGCATCCTAAATGCAAAGCCTGAAAAGCAGACTGTAAGTGTTTCTATCATTTTGTTTGTTTGTTTGTTTGTTTTTTGGGTCAAATCTAAACGCTTTATTCCATAATCAGTAAGCATTAAGCATACTATTTTCATTATGTAACTCTTGGTTTAGGTCACAGTGATGTCAAACAACAACAACAACAACAAAATTAATTTAAACCATACAAAACGATTAAATAAGTAATTTAAGTAAAATTATTTGAAGTTGGGTTAGATCTTTATTTTCATTGCATTTGTTTTTTTTTTTTTACAACAGTTTTTGTGAGCTAGTTAAGATAAGGTAAAATATGTAAAATAATTTTTTATTTTTTTTTTATTTTTGCTACTTCTAAAATGTGATAGAAATTTAAATGAAATGTGGATTGTGTAGACTTGTTAAAAGTTCAGTCTGTTCAAATAATGAAAACATAAGGAATTAATAAGGAAAACAAGCATGTAAAATGTTTGTATGTATGTTGTTTAAATAAATTGGCATATATTGGCATATATAAATTAAACATCTTTGACATACAGTGGGAAAGGAAAGTATTCAGACCCCCTTAAATTTTTCACTCTTTGTTATATTGCAATATTTTGCATTTTTTCCCTCATTAATGTACAAACAGCACCCCATATTGACAGAAAAACACAGAATTGTTGACATTTTTGCAGGTTTATTGAAAGAGAAAAAATGAAATATCACATGGTCCTAAGTATTCAGACCCTTTGCTGTGACACTCATATATTTAACTCAGATGCTGTCCATTTCTTCTGATCATCCTTGAGATGGTTCTACACCTTCATTTGAGTCCAGCTGTGTTTGATTATACTGAATGGACTTGATTAGGAAAGCCACACACCTGTCTATATAAGACCTTACAGCTCACAGTGCATGTCAGAGCAAATGAGAATCATGAGGTCAAAGGAAGTGCCTAAAGAGCTCAGAGACAGAATTGTGGCAAGGCACAGATCTGGCCAAGGTTACAATTTTTTTTTTTTTTTTTGCTGCACTTAAGGTTCCTAAGAGCACAGTGGCCTCCATAATCCTTAAATGGAAGACGTTTGGGATGACCAGAACCCTTTCTAGAGCTGTCCGTCCGGCCAAACTGAGCTATCGGGGGAGAAGAGCCTTGGTGAGAGAGGTAAAGAAGAACCCAAAGATCACTGTGGCTGAGCTCCAGAGATGCAGTCGGGAGATGGGAGAAAGTTGTAGAAAGTCAGCCATCACTGCAGCCCTTCACCTGTTGGGGCTTTATGGCAGAGTGGCCTGACGGAAGCCTCTCCTCAGTGCAAGACACATGAAAGCCCGCATGGAGTTGGCTAAGATGGTGAGAAATAAGATTCTCTGGTCTGATGAGACCAGATAGAACTTTAGCGCTCTGACTAATACCAATTATGGTCGACTAAGCCTCTTCTTGTCATCTTATGGTTAGTCAACTATTAGGGGGCAGCCCTACAATTTACCCAATAGTATTTTGACACCCTGGCATACTGCATACAGCATACTGCAGCCACGGAAGCCAGCTAAAAAACTGGGTCAGTGATCACAGATTCTACTTGACCTAAGAAGCCTCGGCATCCATCTAATGTCCAGAGGCATATTAAAACATGGATAAATCAATTCATAATGTAAGGCTCATTGCCTTCCATTGTCCATTGTGCTTATTCCTGTTGTATGTCCTCAATCTGGCAAATCATGAGAAACAACTCTCTCCAGTATTTTGAATTGGGCCTACAGTAAACCACTAGCTGTCAATATTACATACTTCACCTTTAAACTTTGTCAGCTGATGTTTTACCCACGCAAAGACCCTCCCCTCGAACAAATCAGGACATAAGTGATCGAAAGTGGACAAAAGAGACGACTTAAAACACCAGGTGTAAATGGTAATGTAACTACTTATTGTACTTATGATCCGTTCAACCAAAACGCTTCTTAATACCAGGTGTAAACAGGACCTAGGTGTTATATATTGTTCTTCTTTATTGCATTATGCTTTTGCAGTATACAGAAGAAAGACCAAATTAACTTCACCTCAGTTGTGCTCATTGAAATCCCAAGAGAGTAATGATAACTGCATTTAGGAAATTGCAAAGATTTGTGCAACACCTAAAATCTATAATATCTTCTTAAAAAGTGAAAAAGTGTAATACATGGATTGGCTCTCCACAACCTTAAGAGGTATTTAAAATTCCCTGCTAGTGGGCTACATTTTCCATGCGTCAACAGAACGTGCCTGTATCAGAAATTGTTTATTCTTATAATCTCAAAACCTTTCATGAATATTTTCTTCCCTCTTACAGTATCTGTAAAGATGTCTTATAACAATGTGATTGTGAGAGAGCAGATAGAAAATGACATGCGCATTTTCCACATCACTGCATGTCACTGTTGACCCCTTTTAACTTTTATCATATCGCAATTCCTCTAGTAAAGCTGTCAGACATTCTATTGTGGATCTATATGGTCTCTGTGCTTGAGGTACATCAATGGTATTCATTATTAAGAAAGTAAAGGCCTTACACTATCCAGATTAACTCCTATCTTTCTTCAAAAATTGCAATTTTATTTTAACAAAACACCTATACGTACACCCAGAAAAGGAAAATGCTTTTATGAAAATGTGCAAAAGTTTAAATTCAAGTAGCATGGTGTATTTTCATACATCTGCATTCATGTGATAAAAACAGAATTAGGAGTGTTGCATAATCACCAATTTAATATGGAAAGACTGGGGCAAGTTGTCACGAACACTAACTAACACCAATTTTATGGATTTTAGTAAAGATTGCCTAGAAAGGTTAGTTCACCAAAAAATGAATCTTCTGTCATTAATTACTCACGCTCATGTTGTTCCAAACCAGTAAGACCTTTGTTTATGTTTGGAACACAAATTAAGATATTTTTGATGAAATCCAAGGGTTTCTCAACCACACATAAGCAGCAACATCATTGCACCTTTTGAGATCCAGAAAGATATTAAAGACATAATTAAAATAGTCCATGTGATCAGTGGTTCAACTTTTTTTAAGCTTGTGCGCAAAAACAAAACAAAAATAATGACTTAAAAAAAATAAATAAATAAAATAAAATAAAATATATATATATATATATATATATATATATAGATATATATATATATATATATATATATATATATATATATATATATATATATATATTCTGTACACATGAGCAGCACGTTGTATGCGTGTGATGCTGACCCAGGAGCTGGCCAATAATGAGTCGCCATTGTGACGTAGAACACGGAAGCGCTGCACTGTGTTCACTACTTTAACAGCGGAGGAGATTTAGAAGAGACGAAATTGAAGCTGGAGTCTTTAATCTTTCTAATGATGCTCAGTTTGCCTAGATCAAGTAAGAGTGTTATGTTTAATGTGCAGTGAATATTGAGCAACAATAATCTAGGGCTGTCATTGATCCTTGAACATTTAGGGGCTAAATAGCAAATAGAGTGAATGGATTTTTAACACAATAGGGTGATTGTATACATACACTGCGGATACATAAATATGTTCAAAAACAATATAAAAGTGAAATATAAAACAACTTATTTTTCACCTACTGTGCATTATTGCAGTACCTCTATTCCCAATCTACAAAGTCCCTTGCTTGTTCTAGATGAACTACACTAGCCTGCCACCGGGTGGCGAGATCTGCCGGTTGTAGGCGGGGGAGGAGTACAGAGACGGCCATCAGGTAGGACACTTTGTGCTTTCTGTTGTGTGCTGAACCAACATCATTCATTGCAGACCAAGTGATTTTTGCATTGATTGTAGCTGAAGAAGTGGATGCGACTGAAATAAGAATATATATTTACTAGATAGCATAATCTTATTTTTTGTTAATGTTTTGTGTTTTGTTTGAATATCAGATATTCAATATAAAGACTAAATACAGGAACTTGTCTAAGCAAAAACACACGTCGTCCTTGTCATCACAGAATCTGACCAATGAGAATAAAGTGTGTCGTCATCAAGGATTTTGCATTTTAAGCAACTACAGTGCCTGACCTAGGTGGATGGTCTCGTTTTGCTCTCGCTGTATTTTGATGGCACGTGATTGTAAGCCGGCTACAGTGTCGATCAAAGTCTGACAAATTCTCTAACCAGAATGCATTGGATTTATCAGGAGGCAGCCGATCTTTGTGGCACCACATGAAGTTGAACAAGCCTTCTCTTTCTGAAAAGCCCCAAGTGCTCTGATTAGGCAGCTTAATCAGTGTGTTGTGATTGGTCAAACACCTGAAGCGTGTGTCTGAAATGTAATGGTCCGTACCATAATCGCGAGCTTCAGCTTGCAAAACTTTTAAAGCAGAGATGTACCTGAACTCTGCAAGACAGTGGCCTCCAGGAGCAGGATTGGACACCCTGTTCTCAATTATAAACACACAGTTAATAATGTTCTTGGTATTAAAGGGTTAGTTCACCCAACAAAGAAAATTCTGTCATTAATTACTCACCCTCATGTTGTTCCACACCCATAAGACCTCCGTTCATCTTTGGAACACAAAGATATTTTTTATAAAATCCTATGGCTCAGTGAGGCCTCCATTAACAGCAGGATGATTAACAAAGTCACGTGATTTCAGTAAACAAAGCTTTGTTACGTCATAAGTGTTTCGAAATGTTTTGAAAATTCAAAGGTTCATGTCACTTTGGCAGTTTGATACATGCTCCAAACCACTGATTCGAAACAAAAGATTTGAAATCGTGAATAAAGTTGTTATTTATTTATTTATTTATTTATTTTTTTGGCGCACAAAAAGTATTCTAGCCGCTTCATAATGTTAAGGTTGAACCACTGTAGTCACATGAACTGTTTTAAATATGACTACAGTACCTTTCTGGGCATTTGAAAGTGTTAATTATCTTGCTGTCAATGGAGGCTTCACTGAGCCATTGGATTATATCTTAATTTGTGTTCTGAAGATGAACAAAGGTCTTATGGGTGTAGAACAACATGAGGGTGAGTAATAAATTACATTATTTTAATTTTTGGGTGAACTGACCCTTTAACATGTCAATTCAATCCCAAGTCGGATTCTGAACATGCATATGATCAAGCATATGGCCAGTGGAACTAACTTTGCAAGCACAACTTGAGCAGAACGTTTCACAGTGGTATGTTTTTATTTTGTAACTCTCTTACTTTTCAGATACACTGTTAGGTTTCATTTGTCTTCTTCACTGTAATAACTTACAGAAGTGACAGCATAAAAAAAAAAAAAAACATACTGAAGTGTATATTTCAAATTCAGAAATGTGTCTGCAGATAACATGTGATACTGCGATATTTTACCAGTAACATTGCTTGTGTAACATAACTGACCTAAAATGCCCTGGTTTTACATATATCTGGGTAGTATTTCATTTTGCTCTGAAGATCAAAACCCTGGTTTTTGAACAATGACTTTCAAATAGAAAATGAATACGCCTGTATCCTTATTTCTGGTTAGCAGATGCTGCTTTTCTGGCTCAGCGGATGGGATACTTCAAGCTTTTGAGTATCAATTCTCTCCTGTTTGAGGAGAGATACTGTGATTTGTGTGTGTGTGTGTGTGTGTGTTTATATAAACCAATTCATACAGTTTCTGCTGAGCCATAAACTGCTTTGCCTTCTGAAAAGAAGAGTTATGAGAGTTTGACACACACAAAATAACAATCCACAGTAGCAGTGCAGACAAATTGACTGAGGGTTAGGTCCTTGTTCACAGTGCCAGAATGTCTTGGCATTATGGGTGAGGACACCAATTGGCTTATTTTGCAGTTAATAGGATAATTTCTTGTAAATTACATGATGTACCATTTGGCTTTATGCTAGAGACATTAGCAGAGAGAAGATATTAGATATTAAAATTTTCCCAAAGATTGCATGATATGGGGTATCTTACAGACCTAAGGTACAATATTTCACAAAAGGAAAATACAGCTGCCTTGATGCTGCCAGGATTTTGAAAAACATTATAGGTTCAAAAGCACCTTTCTTCATTGACAATTATTCAAAAATATTTGTGCATTTCTTCGGATTAATTTGCAAAAATGTTATATCACAAATATCTGTGATTTTGAAGGTGTTTTTCCCCCTGTCAGATCATTTTCTTGCAGCTTTAGAGTAATTAGTCACATGGTATTTACGACTCAGATTGGCTTAAAAAAAACAAACAAAAATCCTGTTATCTGGAACGACACACCACGACTAGAGATGAAGATGAACCAAAGAGTGGGAGTTTATTGCAAAACAGGATTACAAAATCAGGTTCCAGGTTGCGGTGGTCAGTGAGAACCAGGAATGGATGATGGGCTTCCTCCAGTGCTGCCACTCAAAGGCCTCCTTCAGGGTGTTGAAGGTGTGGGTCTCTTCTGGTGGACTTGGGCTTGAGACTTGAACTTATTCTTGAGAAGCTAAGCTAAAGGAGCTGTGAATTGGCTGTAGAATCAATTGGTGTTACGTTCGCAAACTTAATAAATACCTATTTACAATACACACAACTTAAATAGGCTAACTATTAAATAATAAAATAAATAACTAGAAAATTCACTAAAATCAACTTGCTTCCATTTAGTGTTCTGGGTGTTCAATGAGAAATATCTCGACACGTACAGCCGTGCGCTTTCGGGTATTTCAGCCTTGCACCTGTTGACTTTCTTCTTGAGGAAAGAAATCCATATGTGTTATGAATGGCTAAAATATTGCGTTTGCCGAGGCAATGTGTAGATTACAAGACCACATGATAAATAAGCAGCTTAGAACTGTGTGTCTCTCTGCCCGACGCTATGGAAGAGACATTAGCTGCATATCTCTCCACTGATGCTGTGTCATCCCTGAAAACCCAAACATTGCCCACCAAGCCTTGCCGTATAACATTTTCACGGGTGGGCAAGGAGTATTTGGCAGCAGGCCAGGCCTGCATAGGGACCTGGATGAGAGCCAAGGTGTGGGGCATTAAAGATGCATTAAAGAACTGCATTGGGCCACTGATTTATCTCTCTGTGCCACAATGGAGACAGCTCATGCCATTGGCCGCTTCATGGCAGCAATGGTGGCCACGGAGAGAACCTCTGGCAGAGGTTCATTCCTTATTACCATAGGTACCGAGGGGCTGCTCCCAGTGGGCAGCCCCAGCCATTTATGTCCGGCTCCTCATACCGGCACAGAAGGAGAGTGTTGCTGCTCAAAGCAACACTCTTAGCCGTAGCCCCTGAAGGAGAAAATGGATCTGAGGACCGTTATTCTCTCTAAGCAGGTTTCAGGAAAGAGCTCCTGATGTTAAAATCAGGACTCTGAGGACACCCCTAGTCCTCAGAAAATCGATTTGTCAACCCCACTGCCTATGGTGCATTGGGGCACAATGATTTTCTAAAAAAACCCAAAACCCAATGTACGCCCACCTTCAGGAAATGAAGCTCTAGCGCAAGTTCTGCCGGGAAGACTCAAGTGTTACGTCACTATTAATTCAGATCTAACCAATCATTATCTAGCACTTGGAGTATAAAAGATTGGTACTCACACTTGTCTGAGTTCGCAGATGCCGATGCGAACTTCATTAATGTAGCGTCAGTTGCAAATCTTACAAATGTCTTCTAACAGACATATCGTGTGCGCATATTCAGATTCCGAAGAGGATTTTGTTCCACCATCTCCTCTTCCCCTGCGTCGTAGTTCACGCATTCAGTGCCGCGACACCTCGTGGGCTCAGTGGTCTTCGGATAAAATAATCAACACTCTTGAAGCAGTCGGAATACCTCTTAGTCAAGGATTATCCAGAGAAGACCTGCTTCTCATGGCCCAAAAAACCCTGGGTAGTCCACCTATTACGGCCGACACCGCTGCTTCAACTTCAGCGCCGCCAGGCCAGACTAAACAAGCCGGCAAGAAGAGGGCAGTCAAGTCATCTTCTCCACATCCAGCCAAAAGATCCGTCTCCGGATCCGTGGATGTTAATTCGCAGCTCATTCAGGTTGTTCATAACCTTTCAGACACTGTCAAAGGCTTAGAATCGAAGTTTTCGAAATTCGAAAATTCTTTTGCGACTTCTAACCTTTCAGCAAATCCTCCTTCAAGATCTCTAGTAATTCCAACGGATCTTCCTCCACCTGCCGGATTAAGCTTTTCATCGTGTCTGCCTTCGACCTCCTCTGCACTGCCAGCTTCTCATCATACGATCCAGATGCCATTGCAACGGGTTTCTTCAGTCTCTCCACGGCTCTTCCAGCCCAAGAGTTTGGTAGGCGTTTTGTTTCACCTGCTGCAATCACGGTGTCTCCCCAAATAAGAGCTAACATCATCCAAGGTAAGGATATAAACCTGGCAACTTTATTGCTTCCTTCACCCGCAGCTGACAGACAAATGGTGGATTGTGGTGATGTGGCAGTATTTCTCAAAACGTCCGATCCCAGATTACAACGAAATCTCTCATTTGGAGTCTGTTTCTGAATCTGTTTGTACTTTTTCTCAATGTAAATTTGCTCATGTTTGTAGCTTTTGCAAGGATCCACACCCGAAATCAGTCTGCCCTCGCCGGTATAGGCCAGCAACCCGAGGGAAGGCCCAAATTCGGAAAAAATTCTGAACAGACACCCATCAACACCTATTAATATTCCAGTCCTCTCTAGCTATCTCTCTTTTCACCCCGACCCAACTTTTGTTGATTACTTAATCACCGGTTTGTCCCAAGGATTTCGGGTGGGCATCCTTTCCCAACTTACATCTTCCTTTGTGACAAAAAACCTTCAATCTGCTCTATCAGAGCCCGACGTAGTTTCAGCTCTGTTAGAGAAGGAAGTAAATAAAGGTTATGTTATTGGCCCTTTTGCTTCTCCTCCTTTTTCTCCTTTCCGGATCAATTCTATCGGCGTTGCTACCCGTAAATATTCTGGTAAAAAACGTCTCTGACATGTCTTCTCCTCATTCCATTCATACTGCAAGCGTTAACGAACTAATTCCCTTAGCTCTGTTTTCTCTGCATTATGCTTCTGTTGATAATGCCATTCATTTAATCAAGATAGCTGGTCAAGGCGCTTGGTTAGCCAAAGCTGACATTACCGATGCCTTCAAGACCATGCCCATTCACCCCTCCGACTGGCCATTGTTCGGCGTTAGATGGGAATCAAAGATTTACTTTGCAGTGAGGCTCACGTTCGGGTGTAGAAGTAGTCCCCACATTTTTAATTCCCTTTCAGAAGCACTGTGTTGGATCCTGCTAAACGCCTGTAAGCTTCCTTTCGTTTTACATTTGCTTGACGATTTTTTGCTTATTGATTTTCCTTCTTCCCAATCTTCAATTCTTGACATGCTTAAACAAGTTTTTAGTGATGTCGGCGTTCCCCTTTCAGAAGAGAAAACCCTGGGCCCCTCAACTACGCTAGAATTTCTCGGCATCTTACTCGACACGGTTAACATGCAAGCCTCTCTTCCAAACGAGAAGCTTCTACGAATCAGGGAGTTTCTTGAATCTTTTTCTTCGTTACGATCCATATCTAAGCGCGACATGCTTTCTCTGCTCGGTCACCTAAATTTCGCGATGAGTATTATTCCTCAAGGCAGGACATTTATTTCTTGTTTGTTAACTCTTGCTCACTCCGTGCCAAAATTAAGCGATCCAATTCAGTTAGAAGAAGGGTGTTTGTCCGATCTCAGTTTTTGGTCCTCAATCAAGTTCCTCAATCGTCCGAAGATTTGCAATTGTTCACTGACGCTGCCCCTTCTATTGGTTTTGGGAGGTTCTTTCAAGGGCAATGGTTTGCCGAGAAATGGCCAAACGCATTTCCTAAGCCTGAATCAGGTTCAGTCTCTTCCGCGCTCCATGAAATCTATCCTTTGGCGGTAGCTAGTGTTCTCTGGGGCTCCGAGTGGTCTCGCAAACGTATTATGATGTTTTGTGATAACGAAGCTACGGTAGCTATTATCAACAAAGGTAGATCTTCCAGTCTGACCATTATGCCATTTCTGAGACGTTTAATCTGGCAATCCGTCGTTCATAATTTCATCGTTATGGCTGCGCACATTCCTGGTCACTGTAATATCATTGCTGACTCTCTGTCTCGTTTTCGTTTTCAGACTTTCAGACGGCTCTGCCCTTCAGCCAATCAAGATCCAACTCCCTGCCCTCCGCTAGCAAAGATAATATTAAACTAGACCAATTGCTCAAATCGGCTAGTCACTATATCTCCAAAGGCGTGGCTTCTTCCACACTCAAGGCTTATACTTCAGCATGGTCTTCATTTCTTATGTTTTGTTTTTCCTTTCAGATTCCGCTATTTCCCATTTTAATATCGACTGTCTGTGCTTTTCTAGTTCACAATTTTGAAAATCGCAATCAAAAAATTTCTTCCATTCGTAGGTTGCTCGCAGGCATTCAATTTTATGCAAGGTATTTTAATCCTAATTATCCTAGTCTTTTCACTGTACCATCTATTCGTTTGTTACTCAAAGGCATGGCTAACTCGTCCAGCAAACGTCCAGATCGCCGCCTTCCAATGACTTTATCTATTTTACAAAAATTAATTCTTTCCATCCGCAATGGTCTCTTTTCCTCTTATATTAACACTCTGCTAGAAGCTGTGTTTCTATCAGCTTTCTACGGTTTTATGCGCCCAGGGGAATTTACTTCAGATTCTAAACATTTCAATCCGACCCGCTGTCTTTCTTTTTCTGATTTATGTTTTTCACCCAAATTCTTTACTCTTTTTCTGAAGCATTCTAAGAATGATTCTCAAGGATCTGGTGTCACTCTAACTTTTTTCAAACTTAATAACAGCTTCTGCCCTTTCTACTCTATGATTTAATATCTCAAAGTCCGGCCTAAAACTCCTGATCACTTTCCCCTTTTTCTTTTACCCGATGGAGCACCCCTCACTAAAGCTTGGTTTAGGACTCATCTAGCTACTGCAACCTTTCCCCCTTGCTATATACTGGTCATTCCTTTAGGATCGGGGCTGCCACCACAGCAGCCAAAGGAGGTGTTTCATCTTCAGCCATCAAGCTTCTGGGCAGATGGTCCTCCTCTGCATTTGAATCTTATATCAGACCAGATTCTAAAACCATCCTCGAAGCTCAGCAAGCTCTCTCAAGTCAAGGTATTAAGGTATGTTAATGCAAATACTGGTGGTGATGTATGTTTACGTATTTCATTTGACTATTTTCAGCTTCTATAGCTTTGAATTTTCTGGTGCTTGGGGCGGCTTTGTCTTTGTCGTATACATGTGGTCAGTGTGGCCTTGTCTCTGTGTGGCCTATCGCGGTCGTGTGGCCGATCGCGGCTTCGTCTCTGTGTGGCCTATCGTGGTCGTGTGGCCGATCGCGGCCTTGTCTCTGTGTGACCTATCGTGGTCGTGTGGCCGATCGCGGCCTTGTCTCTGTGTGGCCGATTGCGGCCTTGTCTCTATGTTGCTTTTTTTTTTTTTTCCTGTTCTTTCTCCTTCTCTTATTAGCCCCGCCTCCAATCACTCGCACGAGCTCAGGCGATATATACGAGCTCAGGTGAGATAAACACTGCACAGTGGTATCGCTTTTTACAACATCGGATACAAAACGGTAATTAATATCATTAGCGTTTTGCTTGACTATGTTATCAAACAGCTAATAATGTGTTGCTAATGTTACACAATCCATATTTACATTCACAAGTCAGACAGCTGCCTTCTAACAATCAGTATTCTTAGAAATGCTTTGAACAACTCAGAACGTCATTGGAGAAAGGCATATAGTTCATCATAACTTCATAATATGTATCATATACCCTAAATCTTCCCGACTTTTCATATCAACAGAAAAATATACCGGGATAACCTTCTTTTGAGACTTCCTTGTGTGGATAGTTAATGATATGCTAAAGCCCTCTGGCATGTTGATGTGATTGGTTACTAGGTAGTTTGTAGTTTGATGTCAAAAACACCAGCGATTTCAAACCGTGGGTTTGAGACTTTGAGACTTGAGTCTTTGGTTTACTGCAGTTTTAAAGAGAAAATACTCAGCAATGGTGTTGACTTATGAATTAGCACATGGCTTATCTTAAAGCATGTTAAAAACACTAGATAGACATATAAACAACATTGCATGATAAACAACACATATAAACAACAAACATGATTTTCACCACAGGGGGACTTTAACTATTTACTCTTATTGTGCTCGTTCATTCGGATTCCTATAACGCTTTGAGTCTCGCACCGCCGGGTATACGATCTCATACTCACAAATTCGTCAGTCTTGGTCATTAGACAGAGGCGATGTCTAATATTCTAGAGGCCGTATCCACTTTGCTCGTTATAGAATACATTATTTAGTCCCCATAGATCTGAACACACTGAATTAAGGCAAGACTTTATCTACCATAACCAGAGGACATGGCCATTATCATAGAAATTAGCTGACCAACTTAACTACCTCTAATGGTAACTTTATATGATCATGCCGTGGTTTCCCATGTACACTTAGTTAGAATAATATTACAATAATCAGAGGTTGAGGCCCACTCCTATTTAGACTGGTCTAGCAACACTCTGTTGCTCTAAACAGAAAAAGCCATTATTAGCCTACATAGTCTAAGTATACATAACTAATGCCATTTTGTTAGTCGAAGCTCTAAAATATCAGTTGGTGTGCCTCACTGCTCCACCTAAGCTGCAGTCAATAATTTCAGAGTCAGTAATTTCAGAGTAAGGTAGAATAAAATCAAATGTAACAATGCATTAGTCAGGTCAGTACAATACAAAAAATCAATACAAAAAATCAAATGCTCAGAAATAAAGAGTAAAAGATGAGTACCTGACATCAGCAAGATACATAAGTGTCTGCTGAGTAGCAGACATAAATGCTGAGTGTCTGAATGACACAAAGCATTACGGGCCGACCTGGCTACAGAATTGCGCCTTGAGACTCCTGCAACATCTACTCAGACCAAGACAGAAACTTCTTTCAAATGGAAACATGAGTTCACAATGGGAATTTGCATTAATCAAGGTCCCAGACTGGGTAGTTTATACCTTTTTGGGGACAGAAACCCATTTGCATGAAAGACCCTGTGAAAGGGGGTACGCCCGCCACAGAAAGCAAAACATCTCTAAACTCTTAAAACCTTTATTACCTTCTTCTTACTTTATTACTTTTGTGGGAATTAGACCTTTGATGTCACACTGAGACATTTCATATGATATCAAAAATGTATAGCATTGTGTGATAATTGTTCACATTAAACCATATAGATTTTGGCTGAATTTCAGGTGATCTCTGCATGTAGAGAGAAGAGATGGGGGAAGGAGGTGAAGGAAAGGGTATGTAGATTAAGGTAATGCTGAGGTGTGTTCTACTCAGAAAGGGATGCTAATTTTGCAATAGAGAGTTCAAATGTTAATTTCCATTGTTTTCTCAAAGAGTAGCCCTTTCTTGGTCCAGACAGTCTGGCATCAGTCTTACATCGAGAAGTGCCAATTTCAAGTTTCTGAGACGATCACTGTGCCACAACCCCAAATGTGTCCACCTGTGCTGAAAGTATAAAAAAATAATTTTGTTTTCTTGGGTGAAAATGTTTGGAGGCCTAAATTTCTGTCCATTCATCTCTGCCCTTCTCCACCTCCCTTATAGCTTTGCTAGCTTTTTTTTCACAGACAAGACAACACACCACACCATCAGCAGTCAGTTCTCACAACACAACCATCAGCAATCAATGCCCCACAAACACCCACCACCCACATGCAATTTCTTTACTCTTCTCTTTATCTCTTTTCACAGAGGCTGAGGTCTCTAAACCTCTTCCCTACCATTCTACCTCCTGCATCCTTGACCCTATTCCCTCCCTCCCATCTTATAAGCTATTTCTCCCACACTCCTTCCCACACATCATCAACACATTTCTTCTGAATGGCACGTACCCAGCAACATTCAAGCAGGCTTGGGTAATCCCACTGCTTAGTGGAAAATTACAGACTGGTCTCTCTACTCCCATTCATAACAAAAATCTTTGAACAGGTTGTTTCTAGTCAGGCTTCTTCTTTCCTCACAGAATAACCTGCTAATTATTGACACAGTCAGAAATTTGATTTACTATGCTACTGAAGAACCAACAAGAGCACAGCAGTTGATGACATTTATTTAAATGAAAATTCAAAAATTCTCTTTTGAAAATGCATTTTATAGATCTTATTGTGAACAGTTCATCCATGTAAATTTTTTTTTTTTTTTTTTTTCTTGTAATGCTTATAGTTTTTTTTTTTTTTTTGAATTGCTAAAACTTATTTCTCAAAACCATCACCTACTTTCTCAAAAGCTTAAACACAAAACCAAATCTTCAAAATACATTCATGGAACATCTGACTCTTCTGGCAAAATCAATCAATAGCCTCAAAACCATTTTATCTGTGCCCAAAATCAAACAATGCTTTCAGATCACACACAGCCAGTCAATACTATAAACACTACAGATCATTCATTAAACATTACATCAAGAAATAGAGAACACAGAATGCAAAGCATGCAGTTACAGAAAAAAGTAAGCAAATTTTGCAATTATGTAAAAAAAAAAAAGTATAATAATCACAACTTATGCTGGGTACACACCACATGATAATTAGGATAATCAGGATTTTGGGCCAATTTCTCCCCTTCCGACAATCCTAGGTAATGTCCCGATTATCTTGATGGTTCTACAGATTATCTTATCAGATTTTCCTGTGGTGTGAGGTGTGTTAAAAGTGACTGAATCTGCTCAGAAGAACATCAGAGCCACCCCGATCGCGAATCGTAAATATTCAACGGGGCAGTTTCCCGGACAGAGATTAAGCGTAGTCCTAGCATAAAATGGCCCTTTAAACCAGATTAACAGAAATCTGCTTTCTCTGTCATGGTTTAAAATAGTCATAGACTTAGTATAGTCCAGAGTTTAATAATCTGATTTCCTGGAGGAAGGCTAGAGCTACTCCAGGACTAAATTGAAGCTTATATTAAACCTACCAGGAGGCAGGTTTAACTTCAGATTAACATTGTGTTTCAAAGAAGACACATGTATTACTTGTATACAAGTATATATATATACACACACACTAGAACCCACTTGATGCTTTCATTTTGAAATAACATGTTTCAGTGAAGTAACCCAATCAAACAGGACTTTCACTTCCCACCATGCTTTGCACCAGGCTGAATTGGGAGAGTAAATGTTGAAGTGTTATTTCATGCATTTTCTTTAGAAAGATGAGAATATGGAGAGACTTAAACTGTTTAATGTTCTATTATGTAAAAGTTTTTGTTATGTTTGTGTTTCTTGGAGATTACCATTTTGGTGAAGTGTAGAGCTTGTGCTTGGGTTGAGGTGGAATCCACAGTGTGTACCCGCCTTAAGTTAGTAAATTTAAACTGTCCAGTAGTTCTGCAAAATAACTGTTTTCTGAATTAAAGCTTGACAATATAACAGTAGCAGCGGTGGCCAGAATAAAATCAGTCACGTAACCTATTCGATTTTAAATAACTTACCCCAAACAGCATTCCAGCTGTAAAGCTTTAGCTTCTTGATCGATGCTGTCATCATCCCGGAGTATCTATCTCTTATAGTTGCTTTCAAAAGCGTTGGCTTGCTGCACAAAATTAAGCTCTGGTGTAGGTCTTCTTTTGCCAATTAACTCCAGCTTTTCTTTAAAAGTTAGTCTCGAAAACAGCGAGGATAACCGAAATCTTGAAAACGGCGTGGTTAATAAATTAGCAACCATATCCTCATTATTAATGTTGCTTGCAGTTTCCATAGCAAATAGTAATAGCTGTTTTATCAGCTGTTTTTTTTTTGTTTTGTTTTGTTTGTCTGATTGAGTTCCCCACAGTGGATGGAATGCATCATAAGCCTACTGATAACAAGCCTCACCCATTGAAAGGGATGATATGATCAGTCAATTTTACTGTCAGTTGAAATTTGTCTCTCATTGACTTGCTATGGCTTGGCCTTCTGTAATTTCACAGCTGGACCACCAACCACAGAGCTGAAAGCATTATTAGGCGGAAACATCCTAATATCGAGAAAACAGATGTCAAAACAACACAACTCAATAATATTTAGTAATAGGCAGATTTGAAGTTTTTTCCCCCCCTCAAATTGTAAAATTAAAAATTCCTAAAATAACTGACTTTTTATTTAAAAAGTTTTTAGTTTTTAAACTATTATTTTTTATAATAGTTTAGACTCTCTCTGAGGGCCTAGAGGGCCTATTTTGGCACTCTGAACAGACTTATATTATGTACAGTTGGCTTGGTCACATCATTAGAAACAAGTGTGAATAATTTTGAGCCGTTGTGTGTAAATGATAACAGCTGTGTTTTAGTTGTTATAGTAGATTATTCTCCTTATAGTGGACTTCAATGGCCTCCAAACAGTTGAAGGTCAAAATTACAGTTTCAGTGCAGCTTCAAAGGGCTTTAAACAATACCAGACGAGGAAAAATGTCTTATCTAGTGAAACAATTGGTCATTTTCGAAAAATGTACATGTATATGCTTTATATAAACAAATGATCGCTTCGTGAGTGCTTCTGCCAAAACCGCACTTTCGTATTCTTCAAAAAGCTTACGCTGTATGTCCTACACCTTCCCTATTCAACTTATGGAAAAAATGGAACTGGTGCAAAGGAGGACATGTGACAAACAGAACATGGTGCAAGACCAGACAGACATGTGACAGACACATGGAAGTAGTTTTTTTTTTTTTTTTTTTTACTGCTACTGCTTTAAAATGAAGTTTTTCTGACAGCTGTTTTTCTTAGTCTCCTACTACACATATCCATTAATAAACATTCTTGCTAACAATTTTGTTCGTGTCAATGATTGTGCTGGTACACTGCTGGCTCCCGCATGGCAGCTGTGTCATTTAATGGTGAGGCTTGATCTATGTATGGAAGCTGTATGTCATTGTGATTTGTTTCACCACACCAGCTCATATTCATACTGTTAGCACTGCTGGATCAGTGGTAGCATGTGTGTGATATTACTCACTCTGGACTTGGCCTCTGTTGTTTTGTTGTGTATGGAGTACGGAGTTTGGAGTATGGAGTTTTATTAGGAACTAGTAGGTCATGTGATGTCACCATGATGGCGTCAATGCAGAGGCAACCCACTCCATGTAGAATAATTGTCTCATGTGAGTGTACAATACATCATTTTAAAGATTTCTCAAAAGTGCTGTTCATTTCCTTGTTCCTTTCCTTGTACACATTTCCAGTGCACAGCATTGTACAACCCCTTCTGAAACTTCTGAAAGTCAGAAATTACTTGGTTACTTAGACATGTAAGGTTTCTTTAGAGATATAATGTTCCAGCAAATCTGCTTAATCAATTACAAAAGAAGCATGTCAAAATTATTCAGGAAAATAAGATTTTCTTATAAAGGTGATAAAATGTTGTGTAGCAAAAATGAGTACATCCTCCTAAAAGTTACTAAATAAAATGAAATAAAAATTTTCTGGTGTAAGAGGTAAGTATGTTGAACCAAAACATTTAAAGAGAAGTAATTTCTTGACAATTAAAAGTGTCATATAGCCCACTGAATCATTCTCAGACGTAATGCTGATAACAAAGGAACCACTTTGGAGAGAACTGTCAGGACACTTATTTCTTACCACAAAAGAGGATAGTGGTACAAGAGGATTACCAGATCATTGTTTTAAGTGTGAAAATATAGCAAAAGTAACACAGAAATTCAAAAACAATGGACTTGTGACAAAGCCCCTTGTAGTGATTTTTACTTTGTCCATCCAAGGACGCGAAGTAAAATAGGGATTGGTACTCACGTCACCGCTGACGTTGTGATTTTGGATCACACGTCTCTTAAGGTGTGGTTATGAGTACATCAGATAACCACTCCCCCCCCCCCCCCCTTTCCCTAGTTCAGGGCACCAGTCCGGGTCTTTCACTCTCTACAGGGGCTTTCATTCATTTAGAATTAATGTAAAGTGGTTAGCTGATTTATCTGAAAGATTGGTGAAACTGCTAACTTGTAGAGCCTTTTCTGTATTATCAGCACAAGGAAGACACAAGTGTAATAAAATAAATTTTATTAACAGAAGATAAACAAAAATAACTAACACAACTACTAAATGAATACCATGAATGATAAAGGAATAAAGTGCATATGATACATAGAATACAAGTGATTAAGTTGAGTGTGGCTATGGAAGAGTTACATTATCTTAGGGAAAGATAAACTGTTTCTCTGAAAATAGTAAGGTGGAGAACCTTATTATGCAACAAACAAATAAACGAGAGATTATTTGTTATTGACTAACATCAGCTATATTGAATCTAATAGGAATTAGGAAACTATATACTGATAATATACAACAATGCCCAGGTCTCTGGAAAGAGGTTTGGTTAAGTGATATTTACGTTCCACTTGGTCGAGTCCGATGACGGTGACGTCTTCCACTGGTTGTGCTGGGTGACAGTGCAGTGGGGAGAGGAGCCAGAATCTGTTTCAACAGTCTTGAACACGAAGCTCTGTGGGATGCTGATCTCCTAGAGCACCAAAGGGTCCTAAAATCTGGAACACGCAGACGAGGCCCTGGCGTAGGTGCAGAAGGTCCTTAACAATCTGGAACACGCAGACGAAGGTACCTTGAAGTGAAGGTTTGCTCTCCTGAGCTTAACCTTGTTGCAGATGTCGTCACTGTCTCGCTGGACTGAAACTTTGAACGTAGTGTTGGTTAATGTCTCTTTCCTCAAAAGCTGGAGGCTTAGAACGTGGTCGTCTCTGTTGTTGTCTCTTCTGGATGGACCAGAGGCTCAGAACGGTATATCTGTTAATGTCTCACTCCTTACAGAGTTAAGACGCAGAACCGTGTATCTGTTGTGTCTCAGCTTCGCAGGCCGGGACTCAGAACAATATCTGTTATGTCTCACCTGATGGGAGACTCAGAACACTATATCTGTTACGTCTTCCCCCTTTCAAGGGCAGACTCAGAACAAGGAGTGTCGGTAGAAAGGGTACCTTTATCCCTTTCCGATGAGGAGGAGATTGCATTTTGTCGCTTCTCCATTTGAGTGCTGTGATTGGCTGCTGGCATCAGAGGGGACACACACAGTGTGGCCCACCCTTCTCTCCCCTGTGGAACTCATTTGCATAAAGCACAAAGTTGGAAGTCTTTACAGTGTCTTTAAAGTTTACCAATGCATTTCTCACTTTCCAAACCACCACCAGAATACCTTTGGCAATATTCTAAACAAATAGAGACTAAACATGTTGGAAAAAGATTGAAATGTCATTCAATTGTACATTAACAGCTGTATTTGTATTAGATGTTGCACTACACATGGCTGTCAACGAGAATACTTATTTATGTGAATAAGTGTGAAATGGATGTGTAGTTTGCATCAGTTCTAAGGTTTTCAAACATTGAATGGATTTGGATGGATCTTTGTGATCTCTCTTTGTTTCACCCATTTCTACTAAGGTCCCAAGGAATTTTTATGGCAGTCTCTGGCCAACATAAGGAAATAATGTGTAGATGGGTGATGGGCAGTAACTGCCTGTGGACCAATGAGAAGCCTTGTCCTTCCCAGGCTTGGTACAAGAGGTCTTCTTCTTACCCTCTAAGAGAGGTCTGGATGTTGTCCTTCCATCTTTATCTGATGCGGTAGGACAGTTTGTTTGTGTTAGTCCACCGAGATCCAATCAAAGTGTAGCAAACCTTTGTCCACTGTTATGGACAGAGAGAGGCCCGGCCATAAACTGGGCCCTAGAATGTGTTGTTCACTACACCCCTAAAATAATCATGTTTTCATTTTAGACTTTCATTTAGTGATGAGGGATTTTTTTTTTTTTTTTTTTTTTTCAGACAAAGAGCAGGAGAAATACCAAGCGAGTGTCTCAGAGCCAGCAAAAGCTATGAAAATAGTGACTGTTTATCTCACAGATTAAGAAGAAGCCTGCAGAAGTGGCATGCATGGTTGTTGCTCTCACTGGAACTACCTACTGTAGCCAAAGCACAATAAAGTCAGTTAGCCATTTCCAAAGCCCATATTTACAAAATATAGATTCTGGGAATCAATACTCTGGTCTCATGAGACCAGATCAATCATTTTAGATCTAACAGCATCCCAAATGTTATGGTGTTGCTAGAGGAGGAGTACAGTGAGAAGTGCCTGGTTCCCACAGTAAAGTTCAGTGGTAGTAAAGCTCTTATATAGGGATGTATGAGTGCTGAAGGTGTGAGTGAGTTGTGCTTTATCAATGCTGTCATGAATTCCCATACCACTGTATAATTTAATACACAAACTTGAAACAGAAGATGTTACCCTTTCCTCATTCCCTGCATTGTTGGGCATTTTTTTCAACATGACAATGAGGATATGCATTCTCCCAAGGTGAAAAACCTTCTGTGGACATGTATTGCACTCAATCTTAACACTCTTGAGTACCTGCGGGGGATTCTGTAGAGACGAGTTGAGCAACGCTCCCCATTAAAGATCAAGGCATTTGAGGAGCTCATTATCCAGGAGTTAAACAGGACAGATGTGACAATTTGTCATGAATTTGTACACTCTGTGCCATGAAGGGTCAGATTTATCAAGTTGCACATTGTTTAAAAACAGTTTGTCTTCTCTTTAAGTCAGCATTGCATGCCCATTATGTGAAAAGAATCATTAATTATGTGTCCAGTCAAAAATCAGTAAACAACTTGACAAGAGTATAACAGGCTGAACTCCACTGAATCACCACTGTATGTTCAAACAACATGAAACAACTTCTGTATGGAGCCATTTGAGGTGATGTATGTGGTTATTATACTCTACTTGTTTAATATTCATTACTTCTTGTTTCATGTTTCTATGCTCTTTCTATGCTCATGTTTCAAGCTGTTTTTTAAGGAAGAGTGACAAGTTCTGTTATAAGGCAAATATAATGAGGCACTTCAAAAAATAATATGTTGCGGAAAGTTGCATCAGAGCCCAAGTAGTAGATGGAACACAGATTGTCATGATGTTCAATGGCACTTGCTGAACTGGTCCTCTAAACCAGTGGTTCTCATAAGTTTCAGGCCAAGTAACTCTGATCCAATCAGAACACCATCTAGTTACAATAATATTCCCTAATGTTTTTCATTCACTTTGAGTGCTAGTTTAGCGACTGTGAGCAACATAAAGCTAACATAATTTAATTTTAATTTGTATTTTTTTCTTTTTATGTCTCTGCCTTTAGTTGGGTGTTTTATGGATTTCTTAAGTTCTTTCATTTGGCATCACTCTTGTACACGCTTTTTATTCTTGTGTAGTTGTTGTAGTGTGTGTGCACACTCTCTGGACAAATGTATTAAGACACCTGATCATTACAACAACTGTAATGACATTGCATTCAAAATACATAGACATTAATATGTAGTGGGTCCCCCCTTTGCAGCTATAACAACTTCCACTCTTCTGTGAAGGATTTTCACAAGATTTTGGAGTGTTTCTGTGGTGCAATCTCCTTTTCAGTTCATCCAAAAGGTGTTCAGTGGGATTGCGGTCAAGTTCTTTCACACCAAATTCACCCAACAGTGTCTTTGTGGACCTTGTTTTATGCACTGGGGTACAATCATGGTGAAATATAAAAGAGCCTTCCCAAAACTTTAGAATAGCATTGTCCAAAATGTCTTGGTATTAAGATTTCCCTTCACTGGAAGTAAGGGGCCTAGCCCAACCCCTGAAAAATAGTACAGCCATGACAACTCTTGGAGTGGATTATATTCAACCAGCATTTATTGGCATGGAGCATGAAGTATACATGGCTTGATTTTGGTGTACGAGATCTGCTACGCTGCTGCTGCTGAGCAAATACAATAATTTGTTCAGCTTAGTCAAATATAATAAACAAAGAAAAGGCTGCTGCAAGAATGGTAGAACCCTCGTAGCAGATCTCTATAGGTGGCGCTGGAGAGGAGGAGGGATAACAGAGCTTTCACATTGCACAGCTTATTGATTGCAGGCTAGGGTACGATATATGTGACCAGTCACGGAAAGTAGGGACACAAGTCGGTTCTGGGGCATTTTGAGTTATTCACAGATTCTGAAAGTGTAGTCTCCAAGCTTTCCAACGATGTGTATCACATGGAAATCTGATAATATTTGGAGAAGTTATGGCCATTTGAACGTAGGGACTCAAAAAAGCTCAAAGGACAGAAAATGACCTAAAGATTTTACAGTTCTCGCCTGTTCTCACCTGCTGGGAGTGACAATAGGGCTCATTTACATCTCATTTAGATAAGCCATACCCCCTGTAAAGCTGCATGGTTGCATAGCAACGACAGACGCAACGGGAAAATCGGACTGCATACTATTAATAATAAAGGATAATGTGCATTGTAAATGTCAGTAATTTATCTTTTTTGACATTAGAACTTTTTGAACAGGATTCTGTGATAACTGTATAGTCCTGGTTTAGACCTCAGTTAGTGGTTAGACCTGGTTTGAGTCAAAGGATTAAAAAAAAATCCTGTACATTAAACTCTTCAATACTTTTACTTTTGACTTAAAACACACATTTTACGGCTACGGATAGTACGGATACTTTATACTTTTACTTGCGTAGGAATTTAATCTGATACATTTACTATTACATTAGTAAATCCTTGTTAAGAAGTAGTAACTGGCTAAAATTATTAGCGTCACATTCAATTCAAGAATAGTAAGGTTTACATGAGCTAAGTCATTCACACCAGTCACCAGTCAAATTAAGATGCTAACATTACCATCTAAAAGCCCATTATAGTAATGGAGGTTTTTGGCAAGTGATACGATGCTAACGATTACAATTAAAACGACAGTCCTGAGCTAGCTAATAACAATAGACACATGAGATAACGTGTAGCCTACGTGTTCTTAGAATGAACACAAAACGACAAACTTTGATGTCTATGGAAACTCACCCCATAAGAAACAAAAGATCTTGTTGCCTCCAATGAAATAAGTTGTTCGGGCACACTTTCTCTTTGTCGGGGTCTTCTTTGTGGATGTAACCCTGACAGCAACAAAATGTCAGCCTAGATCCGGCCCACATCTGATCCACATGTACCAAATGTGGGCCGGATCTGGGCCACACTGTTGCTGTCTGGGAACCATCTCCGAAGTTTGCACTATGCGTCTGTTTGCCTCTAAATGTCCAATAATTTGCATGTCCTGCCACTCTTTTTCCGCAGCTAAAGAATCCAGCAGTATGTTGTACTTCAAAACATTTTCGGTATAACGGCCACGGTTCAGCTCGTCAGCTCGACACTCCCCTACTGCGAGATAGAATCTCTGAAAAAAAGCCGATTTCAACCTCAAAATGTACGCTTTTAAATAAACCAATACTGCTATCTAAAACACGGAGATGCTTCTTCATGATCTCAACTAACAGATTCTGCAAAAATCACGAAAATCACCAATTTAAAAAAAAAAAAAAAACGCTTCTTTCTCAGTTTGCTCAATAGTTGTGCTGCTGACTTATGTCCCTGGTTTCCGTGACGGGTCACATATATGGTTGCGCGGATATGGAAATACTTCTGATTGGCTGGTGCCACGGCATAGAAAGAACAAATCAGCATTCGGTTAGAGTTTCATGCCTGAACTCTGTATTCCCATACCGTTAAACTTCCTTCACCAAACGTTACAGCTGGCACAAAGCAGTCAAGCAGGTAATGATCCCAAACATAGACTCACCCATCAGACTGCCAAACAGTCAAGCGTGATTTGTCATTCCACAGAACACGTTTCCACTGCTCCAGAGTCCAGTGGTGGCACGCTTTACACTTCTCCATCCGGCGTGCATGCATGCAGCTGCTCGGCCATGGAAACCTATTCCATAAAGTTCCTGCTACACAGTGTTTGTGCTGAAATTAATGCCAGTGGAAGTCTGGAACTCTTCAGCTATGGAATCAGCAGAGCATTGGCAACTTTTATGCACCATGCACCATGCACCTCAGCACTCAGTGACCCCGTTCTTTGACTTAACATGGTCTTCCGCTTCATGGCTGAGTTGTTGCTGTTCCTAAACAATAAACGCTTCCACTTTCCAATAATACCACTCAAAGTTGACCATGGAATATCCCACGAGCTGACTTATTGCAAAGGTGGCATCCTGTGATTGTACTGAAATATTACCATCCTATTCCTTTAAAAATGGCAGAAGATGAAATGAGGAGTGGTGGTGGAGAAACCAGGATACCTGAACACGGCTTCCTGAAAAGACTGCTGTTTAGCAGCAGGGCTGGTTGGCAAAGCTAAAATGTCTGCATCTCACAGCACTCCTGGCAGCATGATTAGAGTGCAATCAGCTGTGGGAATGACTAATTTTAGTTCATTTTACTCAAATGATTATCTGTACACATGCAAGCCACATATAGTAACTGGTAACAAATTGTAGCCGGTGCTACTAGTCTACTAATACAGTACAGTATCATTTTATTTAATGCCATGCCAGTATCTGAGGCTATTTTCATGGCAAAAACTCAATTACAAAAATACAAATATCACATAAATACCATAAAAACCAAAAATTCCAAAACCTTTTCAGGCAAAATCTTACTAAAGTTAGTTAACTAACTTCATAAAAGAGCATTCTACTTGCATTAAAGGTGCACTAGAATAAAAAAAAATTTTTTTTACCTTGGCATAGTTGAATATCAAGAGTTCAGTACATGGAAATGACACACAGTGAGTCTCAAACAACATTGTTTCCTCCTTCTTATGTAAATCTCATTTGTTTAAAAGACCTCCGAAGAACAGGCGAATCTCAACATAACACAGACTGTGACACAACAGCCGGGATAATTAATATGTACGCCCCAATATGTGTATATGCCAGCTCGTGTTCAAGGCATTACACAAGGGCAGGACGTCTGGATGTGCACAGCAGAATCATCAGACTAGGTGAGCAAGCAAGGACAATAGCAAAAAATGGCAGATGGAGCAATAATAACTGACATAATCCATGATATCATTATATTTTTAGTGATATTTGTAAATTGTCTTTCTAAATGTTTTGTTAGCATGTTGCTAATGTACTGAATTTAAAGGGGCCACAGCCTGAATCGGCGCATATTTAATGATGCCCCAAAATAGGCAGTTAAAAAAATTAAATTAAATTAATTAATTAAAAAAAAAAAAATCTCTGGGGTATTTTGAGCTGAAACTTCACAGACACATTTAGGGGACATCTTAGACTTATATTACATCTTTTAAAAAGACGTTCTACGGCACCTTTAAGCAAAAATGCATGAGTCAGTCTTGTATGACCTATACGACATCTGGTAAAGACCACTTGATCAAATCTGGTTTTAGGTGAGATTAAAAGTCTGTTTTCCAGATGGATTTCATGTAATTTATTATTTGTGCATGTATCACACACTTCTTGCCATTAATTGAATATATAACAATTAATAATAGGTCTGATATCTGAGGGAGGAATTTGACATTTATTTACTTCCTGATTAAAAGCCTCCTTTGCTGCATCAGCTTGCTCATTTCCTAAAAGTCCAACATGGCCTGGAACCGATAATACTGAAGAACTGATAAAATGCAATTAAAATGCAATCTACTAAAGGTGATGAGTTAAAGTGACCATTGCTTGAAGGCATGATTTGGAGTCTGTAAAAATTATAAAATCCTTTTTTTTGTGCATTTTCAACATATTCCAAAGCTAAAAGCAAAGCATGTGCTTCAGCTGTGAAAATGGAGCACTGTTTTGAAATACAGATTCCATAATGTTGATGTCCATTCACCATTGCTGCAGTTACACTGTATTCCACCTTCAAACCATCTTTAAATATAAATAAATGAAAAGGGAGTTGACTGCTTATGTCCAAATACTGCTGTCTATATACAATTGGATGAGTCAATCCTTTTTTTTCTGTTGAACCAAATCCATATTGATAATAGGCTTCTTTAGTTTAGTTTTGGTTTAGGCTAGAGGTTTGTCTGTAGATAACCAAGTCAGTTCTGTCTGACAGCTAGTTGCTTGTATATTTGGTTTGACCACAGTAGAATAGGACTAGGACTAGCAGAGTAAAGGCGGGGGTCTTTCAACAAGTTTGAGAGTGTTACGAATGGAGACTCAGGCAGGGGATCCAAGTGCAGCATTTATTTACAAGTGAGAGTGGTCGTACAGGCAGGGTCAATCAGGAACAGGAACAGCAAGGAACAGGCAGAATCGTGGTCAAGGAACAGGCAATGATCAGGACAGGCAGATATCACTCACAGGTCGGTATACAAGCAAGAGGTCGAGGCAGGCGGCAGACAGGGATAAACAGGGTAACAGTCCAAACGGTAACAGGCAGAACAGACAGGGAATAAACGCTCAGAAATGACACACAAGGAAATCAAGACTTCGCGGTGAGGTGGTGTGAGTGAAAGTCCTTTATAGTCCTGATAATGAGCTGCAGCTGGGTGTGGTGATTAGTGTGGAGTGATTGTGAAGTGAGTGCAGGTGATGAGCAATGGAGGATAATGGGAAATGTAGTCCGGGATGTGACAGGAACATGACAGGAACAGATGGTGATCGTGACATAACGCCCCCCTCCCGGAAGGCGCGTCCTCGCGACGTAAATGGAACAGCTAGGGAGGGGGGGTGGGTGCATTGGGGACTGGTATGCGGACATGAACAGGGTCCCCAATGCAGGTTCCAGGAACTCGACCACCATGGCGGGTCAGGTGCTACGGGCAGCCACGGCAGGTCAGGTGGCTCAGGCGGCCACGGCAGGTCAGGTGGCTCAGGCGGCCACGGCAGGTCAGGTGGCAAGGGCGGCCACGGCAGGTCAGGTGGCTCGGGCGGCCACGGCAGGTCAGGTGGCAAGGGCGGCCACGGCAGGTCAGGTGGCTCGGGCGGCCACGGCAGGTCAAGAGTCTCTGGCGACCACGGTGGGTCAGGTGGTCTGGGCAGTTCAGGGACCGCTGATGACCGCGGCCGTGCAGGGTTCCCACCCACAAACTCCCCACCCCTAGGTATACTGCCCCCCCCCAAAAAAGTTCTTGGGGATTTCAGCGGGGCCCGTCGCAGGTTCGTGGGCAAGGAGTTCGGGTGGCGGCAGCAGGGCCAGGCGTGTCGGTGAAGCCGTCAGGGCAAGACTCCTGAGTGGCGTTGGCAGCGCAAGGAGTTTGAGTGGCGCCGGCAGGGCTGGAAGCGTGGATGGCACCGGCAGGGCTAGAAGCGTGGATGGCGCCGGTAGGGCTAGAAGCGTGGATGGCGCCGGCAGGGCTAGAAGCGTGGATGGCGCCAGCAGGGCTAGAAGCACAGGAGGCGCCGGCAGGGCAAGAAGCACAGGTGGCGCCGGCAGGGCAAGAAGCACAGGTGGCGCCGGCAGGGCAAGAAGCACAGGTGGCGCCGGCAGGGCAAGAAGCACAGGTGGCGCCGGCAGAGCGAGGAGCACAGGTGGCACCGGCAGAGCGAGGAGCTTGGGTGTTGCTGGCAGACCGAGGAGCTCGGGTGGCGCCGGCAGGACAAGACGCTTGGACGTAAGAGGGGGAAGAACAGAAGGAGCCTTCTTCCTCCTCCTCCTCCTCTTCCGAGGATGAGGCGATGGTTCACCGACTGGAGCGGTTTCTGGAGCAGACTCACTGGCTGAAGCGGGTTCTGGGGTGGACTCCATGGCTGGAACGCCCCCTACCTCCGTGAGCACCGAAGGGGCGGCCATCTTGCCCGTAGGCACTGGCAAAGCAGCCATCTTGTCCATCGCGTCCAGGGCGCTTGAGTCCATGGCAACCGGCGAACTTGAGAGCGTTGCAATAGGCGAACTTGAGAGCGTTGCAATAGACGAACTTGAGAGCGTTGCAATAGACGAACTTGAGAGCGTTGCAATAGACGAACTTGAGAGCGTTGCAATAGACGAACTTGAGAGCGTTGCAATAGATGAACTTGAGAGCGAAGCGGCCACCGGGCTTGAGAGCGTAGCGGCCGGCGGGCCTGAGAGCGTAGCGGCCGGCGGGCCTGAGAGCGTAGCGGCCGGCGGGCCTGAGAGCGTAGCGACCGGCTGGCTTGGGTGTGAAGCGGCCACCGGGCTTGGGAGCGAAGCGGCCGGCAGAGGCTTGGGAATGCCAGCCACTCGGGCTGAAGTCAGCGGAGGATCAGCCACACTGGAACGTAGTCCTCTGCGCTCCCGGACTGATCTAGAGACCTGACGTGACTCTGGGCGATCAGCGGCGACGTGACTTTGCTCTGGGCGATCAGCGAAGGCGTGACGTTGCTCTGGGCGATCAGCGAAGGCGTGACGTTGCTCTGGGCGATCAGCGAAGGCGTGACGTTGCTCTGGGCGATCAGCGAAGGCGTGACGTTGCTCTGGGCGATCAGCGAAGGCGTGACGTTGCTCTGGGCGATCAGCGAAGGCGTGACGTTGCTCTGGGCGATCAGCGAAGGCGTGACGTTGCTCTGGGCGATCAGCGGAGACGTGACTCATTGTTGCGGCCGCCATTTGGTGAGTGTCATCTGGCGCGGCGGCCATCACACACCCAGACGAGGAATCGCGTTCCTCCGCGACACCCACAGTAAACGGAGATCCACTCAGTAGCAACGCCAGCTCTATATACTGTTCTAAAGTCCCATTTGGCTCATGTAATGGCATAATAGAGCTGAGCGGTTCAGACAGTCCCCCGCGAAAGAATGTCATAAGACATAACTCAAAGCATGTTAACGGAGCCAGTTCAATAAAGTCCAAAACATAATCTTCAATGGATTTGTCTCCTTGACGGAGACCGATCAACTGGGCGGATGGATTCATAATTGTTGAGACAGGAAAACTCACGGTAGCTGCTGGATCTAGTGAGGCGAAGTCTTCTGTTACGAATGGAGACTCAGGCAGGGGATCCAAGTGCAGCATTTATTTACAAGTGAGAGTGGTCGTACAGGCAGGGTCAATCAGGAGCGAACAGGAACAGCAAGGAACAGGCAGAATCGTGGTCAAGGAACAGGCAATGATCAGGACAGGCAGATATCACTCACAGGTCGGTATACAAGCAAGAGGTCGAGGCAGGCGGCAGACAGGGATAAACAGGGTAACAGTCCAAACGGTAACAGGCAGAACAGACAGGGAATAAACGCTCAGAAATGACACACAAGGAAATCAAGACTTCGCGGTGAGGTGGTGTGAGTGAAAGTCCTTTATAGTCCTGATAATGAGCTGCAGCTGGGTGTGGTGATTAGTGTGGAGTGATTGTGAAGTGAGTGCAGGTGATGAGCAATGGAGGATAATGGGAAATGTAGTCCGGGATGTGACAGGAACATGACAGGAACAGATGGTGATCGTGACAGGGAGCTTCAGGATAGCTCACCTTCTTTGTGTGTTTGATTTTCTGTATTTTCTTCTCTCTAATAATGGCAGGACACATCTTTGACGATCACCAAGACAATTTTTACATTTAGAGGGATTAGTACAATTTGTTTCATGGTCATCCTCACCACTATTGTGGCAGGAGGGTTCTTTCTTCCTTGCATCCAGCAGAACCATGACTGAATTTCTGACATTTAAAACATCTCAACAGATTTGGTATGAAGATATCTACAGTAGGGATGTCCAGATCCGATCATGTGATCGGAAATCGGGCCCGATCACGTGGTTTCAGACTCGATCGGAATCGGACGTTACCTCCCGATCAGGACTCGGATATATATATATTAGGGGTGCAACGGTTTTCGGTAAAAACAAAATCGAACCGTACCGTATGGTTTGTTTAAAATAGCAACGTGGAAAACAGACAGAGTTTAAATAATGTAGCTACGTTTCATTCGATGGATGCTCAAAACGTTACAAGAACGATAATCAGAAAGCGTGGACAAAACAGTCACTCTTTGTAAACTGTTAACTGCAAGTGCCGTCTGCTCTAATGTCCAGTCATTTACGCCGTCAACACCCGGGTGTTGATACAGGTGAGACCTGAACAGCACACGTTGCTGACTGTGTTTAAACTAACTCATTTAAACCTTGCTGATTTAAACCTTCAAGAACAAGTCGCGTAAGAGAACTCGCACGCGCTGTGAGAAGATTTGTGTGCGCTCATCCGAAGCGCGCACACGCTTATTCCAGTCAGCGCGCAAATACTGAGTTCTCTTTCACGTCTTGCGCTTCAGCGGACAAATTCATACAAAAATTATTTAAAAATGCCTGTCCTAGCGAGTATCCTAGCAAACATAGTCGGTTATGTCTTAAGTGAACGTATATAAGTCGAGAAAGACAGCGCATGTGGAACAGTATAGGTATACTGGATTGTGCATGTCTTAAAGGGAGAAAAACTTTTCCTGCTGCCTGTTTTTAATGTTAAATAAAACAACAAATAAAGAAATCACTTACTGCTCTTGACTGAATAGTTTTTGTAACTTCAATAATGATTAATCTTTATTTATTTTATACAGTAAAGATGCAGTGATATTTTATATTTGATTACTTTATCCATTTTCTGTACGTGAAAACGACTGTCAGATACCTGAAAAACCTGAAAAGCACTGTTCCTGGATCTGTTTTTTCGCTCTTCTTTATTCTTTATAGAAGTATCGGATCGGGACTCGGTATCGGTAGATACTCAAAATCAAATGACTCGGACTCGAGGGCAAAAAAACGTGATCGGGACATCCCTAATCTACAGTGACACTTATATATCTTATATATTTGAAACTTATATATTTGAATTCTCTTCGGCGGTTGAGGTCTGTTAAAAGACAATGTATGTGCCCGTTTTAATTATTTGGCAATATTTTTTGATAGTTATTCTTTTAACATTGATCACACCTAGTTGATTCAAATCTGAGGCTATTTCAGTCAGGCCACTTTTGCCAAATGTATATTTATTATAATGATAAATGCATACAGTTAGTGTTGGCAGTTGGCAGTATGGATCTGTTCTGGGCAAACTCCACATGCCCGTCCATGCAGCCCTGCTTGGACAGAGAGGGGAGAGCAGCAAGTCAAACCCCCCTTGCATTATGGAACAAATCCAGTATCATACATACATAATTACAGTCACAATAACATTAGTGTTGTAAACAGCTAAATACACAGGGAAGGATGATAAATAAAATTACTGTATGCAAAAGACAGTTGTAAACAGACAGCAGATTAGATTAAAGAATCCAGATAGGTGGAGTTGGGGCTGTAGGAGGGAGTTAAATGCAGCATGTAGCTAAGCAATAGAGAGAGGCAGAATGAATGGGGATTGAAATGAACCGCTGTGATGGGTGTCACAACTGGATTGGTACACGTCACGAAACAGCTGACTGTCAGATGGTGCAAGCTTGATTGACGTGGCCTGCCTGAACTAACGCAATGCTTGATTTCAGTCAGGCCACTTTCGTCAAATGTATATTTATTATAATGATAAATGCATACAATTAGTGTTGGCGGTATGGATCTGTTCTGGGCAAACTCCACATGCCCGTCCATGCAGCGCTGCTTGGACAGAGTGGGGAGAGCAGCAAGTCAAACCCCCAAAACAAACCATATGCCGATTACCCCCAACATTGCTGATGTTGATAACATCCTGATGCTAGCTGCGACTGATGAGCACTATAATGCAATGGACATGTTTGCAACAAGCGTGTTGCTGTAGCCATATTTAAAATAATATAGGGTATCTAGGGAGGGAGAAGCTTACACCCCTAGTGGCAGCAAAGTCTGATACAACAAGCATGTTGCATCATCGCAGTACTAGTATAAATTTATGGTAGTCCGGTTGGGGAAGCATACACCCTGCATTAATAGCTCCAACTATCGGCTGCAAATTTTGATACAACAAGCATGTTGTTGTAATTCAGAATAGTTTTGACAAGTTGTCTGGTTGAGGAAGCATACACCCTGCCGCAATTTCTCCGATTACCGGTAGTGCATGCATACAACATTAAGGGAAGGGGGAAAACGATTACAATTCAACCGTATAATAAACAGAAGGAATCAAATAGAGAAACAAATATGTCAGATGGATCCCATAGCTTTTTGTGCATCTAAAATGTCCTTAACTCCAGGACGAACGTAACGTTCGTATGCTACAGAAGACCATCGTCCCAGAGCTTTCAGTGTGGGAATCATTGTGACAGAGGCCGCTGTTGTTGCTGCTCCGATTCGAAAGGAATGGGTCTTGTATTGCTCCGAGGAAAGGCCACAGGATTTGCAGACCATGCGGAGACAAGCGGCAAACCAGGTTCTGGACATTGCTTTTCTCTCCTCAGTGATGAACAGAGGTTCATCAGGATGAGCATGAGGGCGAAAACCCAGATACCACGACATGGAATGACAAGGGCAAAAGACTATTAGTATGAGCAATGACAATTGGAATTCCTTTAGATTCTTTGTCAGAATTAGAATGTTTAAGCATAATGGTAAAAAATAGTTCGTCAAAATATCAGACACTGTGAGATCATAAGAAAAATCAAAATTATTATTGCGTGTTGTGAATTCACCCACTCTGAGAAACCCATAAAAGTCACAAAGAAATACAGCCTCCAAAAATGAATCCTCATAAGGACTGAAACACCCCTGTCTTAATTTGGTAACCAGTTTATTAAAAAGAAAAACAGTAAGAGGAAGGTGTTTGTCGTTGCCTTTTGGTGCTTCTTTTTTGATGCCATCAAGGAGCAAACGGATAGATGGATGTCCCAACAAGCTGCAGACAGATGGATCCAAGCATCTTAGATGGAACTGAATGCCTGAAACCTGACTTTTATTGGAGGAGGGCTGCATTTTTTTTCTAAATGACAATGCATGATGGATGAGCTTACAATAGCTATATTAACAGGCAAAACTGAAACTGAAAAAGTAGCGCAAAAGGTAGTGAAGTGAAGCCAAGCAGTCATACACTTTCTTTTGCATAACCTGATATTGCTGATTTCAACATGTTCCTGGGTCAACATTTTTTGTAACAACATTCAAATCACCCAATCAATCAGATTTGAGGGACAAGTTTACAGATTATGTCAAGTTTAAGCTTAAAATCATGAATTGGTGTTTCTACATCAGTGTTATTCATCTAACATTTCCCTCTGATGTTTGGGATAACATATGGGTAGGGTTAGGTTTAGGGGTAGCAATAGGGTTATGACTAAATTTTTAGACTAGAATGTTGTTTCAGGATCAACAAAATATGTTGACCCAGGAACGCATCTAACTCAGCAATATCAGGATGCTACACTTTTAATGTAGATTTGGCTAGACTTGATCTCATATACAGTGATGCTGCAGAAAGGTAAGACTGCAGAGTGGCGTTTAGTCGAGAACAGTCAAGGCGAATGGTGGGCAAGGCAGGCTCGCAGGAAAGGCATCTGGGCACAGTATTTTGAACTCCTGCGAGGATCTGAACATGCATCTGGGGAGAGATGGCAGCAGCAGGTGGGAAAAAGGGGGGCTCCGATGGTGGGAGCTGGGAGAGCTGTTGCAAGAGACCTGCGTGGCAGAAGGCCTGCGAATCCAGAGGCGGATGCTGTGGCTAGAGCGGAAGCTGCATCGGGAGCTGTGGGAGCAAGTGATGGAGATATGAAGGCCGTTGTAAGGGTTGAAGAAGAGGGACGATTTTCCAGCATTTGGATCCTGGTGTCTAGGTTAGAAATGAAGAGCTGGATGCTCTGGATAGCTGTCATCACGGGATCTTATCTTGTGTGGGCTGAAGCTGGGAGATGTTGCCAGACCTCTCTGTACTTCTTTTCGGAACAGGTGCGTTGGAGGAATGGGAACTATGCTTTCTTTTCGTAGTAGCCTTTTTGGAGCCGGATTGTGTTGGAGTCAATGGCATCTGAAGAGTTTCGACTTTTTCCAAAAAATTTAAAAAGTTCCTCGTGATCAATTCTTAGAGGCGCCTGGATGTTACGGCTATACAGAGTTGCGAGAATTTTATCAGGGGGCCAGTCTGAAATGAGCGGAGAAGGTGCTTTATTGGCCAGATATGAACTTCTGCGAACGGGGACTAGTTCTTCATCTGGATCAATATTTTCACAGGTGTTTTCCAGGAAAAGAGAGTCTGAATCAGACATGGTGGGTTATGAAAAAATGAGTTGTTCTAAACAGAAACAGCAGTTTCCTCATTGCAGAGAGAGATAGTGCATAGAGAGATACCAGTTAAATGCAGCGTGCAGCTAAGCAATAGAGAGAGGCAGAATGAATGGGGATTTAAATTAACCGCTGTGATAGGTGTCACAACTGGATTGGTACACGTCATGAAACAGCTTACTGTCAGCTGGTGCAAGCTTGACTGACGTAGCCTGCCTGAACTAATGCAATGCTTGATTTCAGCTTCGTCCATGTCTTGCAGTTCTCTGGTGCCGATCACACCTTTGCTGTTATTCAAAGAAGGGTGAAAGAATGTTTTCATCGCGACTCCAGCCAGAGTTGTTGCTCGTAATAAATTCTCTGAGTCTGCTTTCCTAGCACATTCCAACAAAATTTGTCCAGATCGCAGCTTTTTGATATCTTTGACTGCAAGTTTGGTAAGGGGCATATCATTTGTTCACGAGTTCACACTTACAAATAATCAGATAGAAGATAGTATGCGTAGTAGTATGCGTATTTGGCGTGCTGTCCGAGGAGAGGGCTCCGAGCTCGGTATTTTGGCCCGAACCCAGATTATTCCCCCCATTCTGGTTAGTATTCTGGAAAGTAACCAGTGCAGGTGTGAGGAGACGGGGTGGTGGAGGGATGCTGTCAAACTGTCGAGGAATATGGCTGAGTCGACCGTGTCTAATATATATGCTTTCACTCATGCTGATTGGGTAGATATGTTGATTACTGATTGCTGACAGCTGGCTGAGATGACGTGATGATTAGTCAGATTATTTGAACGTTGCTCCTACCGAATTTTGTTAATAAAACATCATTTCACGAGTTCACACTTACAAATAGTCAGATAGAAAATAGTATGTGTAGTAGTATGCGTATGTGGCGTGCTGTCCGAGGAGAGGGCTCCGAGCTCGGTATTTTTGCCCGAACCCAGATTACTCCCCCCAAAAATTGCAAACCAATGCAGGACAGCAGCCGGAACATTACTGATGACCCCCAAAATTGCCTTGCTTAGGCTGAATGTGCTGCCAGGAGGGTTAGTAAAGGACCGGTAGAGTTATCGTCATATGGATGAAGACATTGGACAGCGTTGAGCTCCTGCGGGAGCCGAGGCGACATCACTGCTGCGGCAGTGGAGGAAATAGCCAGAAGATCTGAGCTCCTGCGGGAGCTGAGGTGACGACACTGCTGCGGCAGTGGAGAAATTGGCTTGAAGAACTGAGCTCCTGTGGGAGCCGAGGCGACATCACTGCTGCGGCAGTGGAGGAATTAGCCAGAACTGAGCTCCTGCGGGAGCCGAGGCGACATCACTACTACGGCAGTGGGGGAAATATCCAGAAGAACTGAGCTCCTGCGGGAGCCGAGGCGACATCACTGCTGCGGCAGTGGAGAAATAGCCAGAAGACCTGAGCTCCTGCGGGAGCCGAGGTGACAACACTGCTGCGGCAGTGGAGGAATTAGCCAGAACTGAGCTCCTGCGGGAGCCGAGGCGACATCACTGCTGCGGCAGTGGAGAAATAGCCAGAAGACCTGAGCTCCTGCGGGAGCCGAGGCAACATTACTGCTGCGGCAGTGGAGGAATTGGCTTGAAGAACTGAGCTCCTGCGGGAGCCGAGGTGACATCACTGCTGCGGCAGTGGGGGAAATAGCCAGAAGAACTGAGCTCCTGCGGGAGCCGAGGCGACATCACTGCTGCGGCAGTGGAGAAATTGGCCTGAAGAACTGAGCTCCTGCGGGAGCCGAGGTGACGACACTGCTGTGACAGTGGAGAAATTGGCTTGTAGAACTGAGCTTCTGCGGGAGCTGAGGTGACATCACTGCTGCTGCAGTGGAGAGAAACGCCAGAATAACTGAGCTCCTGCGGGAGCCGAGGTGACATCACTGCTGCGGCAGTGGGGGAAATAGCCAGAAGATCTGAGCTCCTGCGGGAGCCGAGGCGACATCACTGCAGCGGCAGTGGAGAAATTGGCCTGAAGAACTGAGCTCCTGCGGGAGCCGAGGTGACGACACTGCTGCAGCAGTGGAGAAATTGGCTTGAAGAACTGAGCTCCTGCGGGAGCTGACGCGACATCACTGCTGCTGCAGTGGAGAGAAACGCCAGAATAACTGAGCTCCTGCGGGAGCCAAGGTGACATCACTGCTGCGGCAATGATAGAAAATTTTCGTTATATTGGAATGATGGTATTGGTTGAGTTGTATACGAGCTGGAGCTGAAACTAACCGATAGGTGTTCGTTGGGCTTCTTTAATATGGAAGCGATTAGATCGGATGTAGTTCTTAAGCTTACAGTGACCAAATGTTTTAATCTGATGCTGGGAGTGGCCTTTTTGGGTGGCTGTAGTTGCTGCTCCTATGCAGAATGGAATGTAGGGTTCTAGGGGAGGCAGCTTGAAGAATGAAGTTGAGAGAGGTGTCAAGGAGAGTTTTTTGCGGGTGGTTTATGGAAATATCAGCTCAGAATAAGGTACCGGGGTTGAGAATGGGTCCACCTCTGGTGACAACAGCTTGAATTTCTAAGAGGATCTGATGTTGTTGGCAACATGGTTTGGTTCCAGGGCTGTAGCATTTGGTGGGATGGGCATCAGTGTAGTAGACAGGGTGAACTGCGTTTGCTTGTGGGACAGAGCAAGGAGGAAGAAAGGCCGGGACCGAGGCCGTTAGCGGAGGCAGCCTCACGCTCGGTCGGGGGAGGGATGAGGAGGTTAGAAAAGAGGGAAACTGAGAAAGGGAAATTGCGGCATCTGGGCCTACACCGTTAGCGGAGGCAGCTTCACGCTCGGGTTTGCCCCTAGAGCCTGGGAAGGAACAGGGTGGTTAGAAAAGGAAGGAAGGGAAAGTAGGACGTCTAGGCCTGTGCCGATAGCGGAGGCAGCCTCATGCTCGGCCGGCCCCTGGAGCCAGGGGAGGGATGAGGAGGTTATAAAGAGGGAAACTGAGAAAGGGAAATTGGGGTGTCCGGGCCTGCACCGTTAGCAGAGGCAGCCTCTTGCTCGGGTTGGCCGCTGGAGCCTGGGAAGGAACAGGGTGGTTAGAAAAAGAGGGAAGCTGGGGAAAATAGGACGTCTAGGCCTGCGGCGATAGCGGAGGCAGCCTCACGCTAAGGTCCGTAGCTGACACTGTAGACCAAAGACAAAAGAGGTTGGGTGAAAGATGGCGGGATGAAATGGTTGAGACAGCTGAGCTTGCTTCACTAGTAGAGGCATCCTCATGTTTGGAGTGAAGGCGTTCACCAAGAGGAGCAGGCATCTTTGGATGGAGTGCGGCGCCGGTGAAAGCCGCAATGTGTGGCTAAGCAGAGGGAGGAAAGTAGGGAATCTGGGGCACGGTCCAGGCTTGCTGCTGCTGCGGCCTGATGCTTGTTTCTAGCACATGAATTGAAGATACAAGAGTGAGGAGATGTAAGATGAAAGAGTGGCCTTGTGGAATTACTCACATCATGAAGTTTAAGTAGCTGATCGAAGATAGTAATTCCTGTTTAGAACAGTTTGGACTGTTTAGGAAGGTGGAAGCAAACAAATATCCTATTGATTCCTTATGCCGTGAGGCCTGGATATTAGCTGTATTCTAGTTAAGGCCCAGAAATTCAATGGACGTGGCTGGACCCATCGTTTTATCTGGGGCGATTGGAAACCTGAGCTCAGCGAAACTCTGACACAATGGTTTGATACTGTAAAAGACAGTACTGTTGAACTGTCATTGTTTGATGTTGAAAGATCATCAAACAGCAAAGTACAATATGATTGAGATGATCCTGTTCTTTAACTGGTGCTGGTCTGTCACAAGCACATTTATTTAGTAAAGATCAAAAGAGAATCATTTGTGAAAGACAGAGCTTTGCATAATAAGAATGTGCACCTTGAATTTATTTTAATTGTGTTCAACAATCACTAAAATTTTACCATGAACACACTGCTTGTATAACATTGTTCATTCATATTTATTTATGTTGGTTTCTTTTCTATCCAGACCTGGAAATTACTCAAATTCCATACTTCCAAACTGAAACGTAATAGTTTATTCATTGGTTATCTGTCTGGTTTGTTAAGTTACTTACAAATTATGCTCGTTATAAAACAGATACAGATGAAAAGGGAACGGTAAGATTTATTTAAATGCATCAAAATAATGCTTTGAAAATAATTTTTCCTACCAGTCTCTGCGTCTCCAATATTGAAGCAGTGGTTATACTTAAACAGAAATACATATTATGACTAAGTTTCTAAGCGATTTTGATAAATCGCTGGACAGCGAGGACAATAAGTTCCGAGTTTCAATGATTCTGTTTGCATGTAATATTAACGTCATACGTGCATCAGCTGATTGCGTGTTTAAACCACAATCGTGCCGTAATTTAGAACGGCAAACTTTACAGAAAAGTTTAAAACGTGGATTCCCGCGATCAACATTGATACAGATGGCATAACTGTAGAAATTAATTCAGTGACAGAAAACGAGAAGGATTTTAACTGTGCTTTTGCTGGGTTGAGCCCATGGGGTGGAAAGTGTCAGCTGGCTTGGACTGATATATGCGCTGCGGCGCGGCTTTGCTGAAAGGCCTGCTGCAGCGGCCTGATGCTGGAGGAAGGCCCGTTTCTTCACGGGAAGAGGCGAAATTGCCCGAGACTCGAGCTTGGTGCTCGACTGCCTTTTTGTCCATTTATTTATGGCAGGAAAGATAGACTGGGCAGAACTAGGAAAATACACGGAAGGAAATCACGGATGTTTCGACCGCAGTGACGAAAGTCGGCCTCTGTGTCTTGGCATGCGGGGACCATTTTGTTTTGGGCTGAAGTGCCCCCGAGATGAATCGGCGGCGGTGTAATTGCTCCTAGTAAGGCCAGAGGATTGTGGCAAAGATACCTTGTGGACGAAAGATTATTCATCGGACACACAGAGATTAATTTCGGACACGGTGGGAACTTAGGGCGGGTCAGATGCTGTCAAACTGTCGAGGAATATGGGTGAGTCGACCGTGTCTAATATATATGCTTTCACTCATGCTGATTGGGTAGATATGTTGATTACTGATTGCTGACAGCTGGCCGAGATGACGTGATGATTAGTCAGATTATTTGAACATTGCTCCTCCCGAATTTTGTTAATAAAACATCATATAGTGATTCCAAAAAAATAAAAATCAAAAATCTTTGCTAGTTTTCGATTTTTGAAGAAAAATAAAATCAGTGGTTAATTCAACCTTCTTCGAGTCTTGGTCCAGTATACGTCTTTTAGTGTTTTGTTTGTTTGCCATGTCAGAAGAAAATGTGTTCATCATCTCTGCTCCTCACCTACCTTGGAGTCCTACAGGGGGATGTACAGGGCGGGGGAATCCACCGGATGTATACCAAGGATACAGGAATGATATACCCGAGCATATGAAGGTTTATACTACTCAATTGACCCTATGGCAGCACCTTCTGGAAGGAGTGAAAACTATATGGTTGAATGTAATCCAAAAAACAACTCCAGGGCAAGTCCTGACAAGCTTCTTGTCTGAATAAAGTAGGAGCCAAAGTGATGTGTTGGATATGTTGCGGCCACAGCAAGGGGGTGAGCCAAAATCCTCAAGCACCAGGATCTTTTTCTCCACTGACACGAGTTGCAACCCACGGCCAACAAGTTGCCCTATTTGTTACCTCTTGCAATCAGCAAGGGGGTGCTAAGGACCTATTCTACCCCAAGTCCCCATGGGGTGTTTACTAATACTCTCCTAACACTATAATGAGAGTTAGTAGACATAGGTGCAATGTTACTTATAGTCAATAGAATGTATTAAAGTTAAAGGGACCATCAAAATAAAGTGAAACCAAGATATTCATATTCATTCAGAATTAATTCTTAGAATCAATGGAAACTGAACCTGGAATCGAGTTGATTCCAAAAGTTATAGAAGTAAGATAAGGTGAGAATATGATGTTTGATTTAGGGATGTCACGATCACGTTTTTTTGCCCTCGAGTCCGAGTCCGAGTCATTTGATTTTGAGTATCTACCGATACCGAGTCCCGATCCGATACTTCTATAAAGAATAAAGAAGAGCGAAAAAATCCAGGAACAGTGCTTTTCAGGTTTTTCAGGTATCTGACAGTCGTTTTCACGTACAGAAAATGGATAAAGTAATCAAATATAAAATATCACTGCATCTTTACTGTATAAAATAAATAAAGATTAATCATTATTGAAGTTACAAAAACTATTCAGTCAAGAGCAGTAAGTGATTTCTTTGTTATTTGTTGTTTTATTTAACATTAAAAACAGGCAGCAGGAAAAGTTTTTCTCCCTTTAAGACATGCACAATCCAGTATACCTATACTGTTCCACATGCGCTGTCTTTCTCGACTTATATACGTTCACTTAAGACATAACCGACTATGTTTGCTAGGATACTCGCTAGGACAGGCATTTTTAAATAATTTTTGTATGAATTTGTCCGCTGAAGCGCAAGACGTGAAAGAGAACTCAGTATTTGCGCGCTGACTGGAATAAGCGTGTGCGCGCTTCGGATGAGCGCACACAAATCTTCTCACAGCGCGTGCGAGTTCTCTTTCGCGACTTGTTCTTGAAGGTTTAAATCAGCAAGGTTTAAATGAGTTAGTTTAAACACAGTCAGCAACGTGTGCTGTTCAGGTCTCACCTGTATCAACACCCGGGTGATGACGGTGTAAATGACTGGACATTAGAGCAGACGGCACTTGCAGTTAACAGTTTACAAAGAGTGACTGTTTTGTCCACGCTTTCTGATTATCGTTGTTGTAACGTTTTGAGCATCCATCGAATGAAACGTAGCTACATTATTTAAACTCTGTCTGTTTTCCACGTTGCTATTTTAAACAAACCATACGGTACGGTTCGATTTTTTTTTTTTTACCGAAAACCGTTGCACCCCTATTATATATATATCCGAGTCCTGATCGGGAGGTAACGTCCGATTCCGATCGAGTCTGAAACCACGTGATCGGGCCCGATTTCTAGTTTGATTTAACTTGTCATAAAATCGTAATTTCTGACCATTTTTATTTAATTTCAATTAAATTATTAAGGCAGTTATGACTCTCCTTACCAGCCAGCCAATGCAATTCATGTCAACAGTGAGGATCAAAAGTAGTCAGCCAGCAGTTAAAAAGCTAGTGGAACTATCATTAGTGGGTTCACTAGTTATCAATGAAGAGGGAAGAGGTAGGTGAAATGAAAACAAAAGTTTCTAGCAGTTATACTTCAGAATGTTCTTTTCATTCAGAATAGGTCCAGATAAATTTTCCCATCTGAGTCTATAGAACTTAATCACGGTAGCATTATATTAAAGTTTTACAACAATGAAAAGGCTGTGAGGAATAGAAGTATGGTACGTTCAATGGACTGTACTGTTGTTTTATAGCATTGTTTAACAAAAAAATAAAAATAAATTCACATTCTAGCGGATAGATCGCCTCTTATTTAACACAGACCTATATCTTTTCGAATTGAATATTTATTTATTTTTAGGTACAATTATATGCTGTTTAAGTTCATTTTTGAGACGTTTCAGTTTCTCGCAGAGAGACAGCTGAAAGCGCACCCTGTTTTTTATTTTATTATTCAAAAGTACAAGGTTTTGTTGTTATTGTGAGCGTACACAAATAAAAGTAGACCATTTGTAGTCTTGCATCAATCTGTAGGCTATCGCCAAAAATGACGGAAGGCCTGTTTTAAGTTGTTTCAGCTGTCATGAGGAGAAAATCCATCAGAACGCGCTGGCGCTTTCGTCGACCAGAGGGATAAAAATGTAGCCAATTTAGTTTCATATTTATATTTAAATATTGGGCTATTGCTATTATTTTTAAATGAATAAATTCCACCTATAATCATTATGAAAAGGGAATAGCATGACGGATGCGCAATGTCGGGAGACAAATGCAGCGGGTTAGACAAACGTTTGACCACTTCATTAAGTTTTGTTTTATAGTAAGTCTTTCTTTAAAGTGAATTTCGTTTTGTAGAAATTGTATCTTAATTTCAATCAATGTTTCATCAATCAATTGGCTATATTTAATAAATAGGGAAAAAAAAACAAGAACGTCGGGTGTGGAATGGAAACGAAACCATGTTTCCGCGGCCTTTAATAAGGCTAAAGCAATATACGTCTTTCTGTTTTAATTAAATTTATTTATTACTTTATTACGTGTCTTTATTACTTAAATAATAAGATGTTTTTGGTTGAACAATATATTTTAGCTGGTTTACTTAGACACACATTTGCGTCGTGGCTTATTGTGCAAACTTTTTTTCCTACCACACGCCAAACTCATAACATTTCTTACAGATTAAATAAATAATAATAATAATAATAATTTGCACATCCACTCTGTGCATTTCCAGTGAAAATTGCTTGGGTATGAACACAAAAAAACGTCTCGAAAAACGCTGGCGATATTCGTCCCAGTGTGTACAGGCTGGCTACACATTTGAAGATTTTAAACTGTGTATATATATATATATAATATACTGTGTATATATATAATATACACACATACATATGCCTGTTTGCACTACCGTTAAGCACAAGCGCCACATACTGTCAGGGAGTGAATTTGCACATCCACTCTGTGCATCTCCAGTGAAAATTGCTTGGGTATGAACACAAAAAACGTCTCGAAAAACGCTGGCGATATTCATCCCAGTGTGTACAGGCCTTTAGGCTGGCTACACATTTGAAGATTTTAAACTCGAAGATTTTGAGCCCGATTTGCATCCCTGAACGATTGGAGTGGCCCGATTTGAGGCTTGATGCAAACTATTTTTTGTCCAAAAAAAATAAAAACAACAACAACTTCTGAATCATCACCTACTGGATGTTACATGCTTATTTAGCAGAAACTTGGCAGCCACAAACGTGCCACATAAATGGAGTATTGACAAGAAGATCACCCATATACTTTTTTTCTATTTTGTTTTTCACTGTAAAGCAGAACACGCTCAAGGAGAGCCAGGTGATAACGTCGATTGTCCTCCATTTGTTTTGCTTCTCAACTCACGTTTGATCTCGTGAGTCTCCGTGAGATCTTGTATCACTGTGAAATTGTTCCTGCTATCAACAGGTGTGTGATCTCACGGTCCAGCTGAATCATCTAATGTGTGCGTCAGAGGATTATAGTACAAAAATCTGTTAAAAATATATTTATGTCTGTGGTCTCCCACAGTTTTAAAATCGGTTTAAGATTTGAAAATTGTCTAGTGTGTCCCAGGCCTCACCTGTCTACCTACCTGTGCTACTTACCTGCACTCAGATCATCGTCTGTCTTCTTCATCCAGCAATCACTGTTCACAAAGACTGTTCAGTTCAAGCTAAAATGTCTTAAACTGTCACTGAGTGCACTGCATTACCTGCTGCCATTGCTTGTCATGCTGAGCCTGTAAATAAATGACTGTGTGTGTGGAAGTTACCTGTGTTGTCTTCATTTGTCTGTTATCATTTATACAGTGCTTGCCATTGTAAAGACTGTAATTATGTCCCTCACAGCTTCATCACCTGCATTTAATTCAATATGGTGGCTAACATGGCTAAGTATATAGAGCAGAGTTCTCCAAACTCGGCCCTGGAGGGCCGCTGTGCTACAAAGTTCAGCTCCATTCCCAATTAAACACACCTGAACCAGCTAATCAAGGTCTCACTAGGCATACAATAAACTTTCAAGCAAGTGTGTTGGAGCTGTTTGGAGCTAAACTCTGCAGGACAACGGCCCTCCAGGACCAAGTTTGAAGACCTCTGATATAGAGCATTTGGTTGGACAGAATATTTGATTGGAAATATTGGAAACCATTTTGGTCACATATGTTCTGAATTTTTTTCTGTGTGACCTCAAAATTTGTGTTAGTGCAAATAATTCTTGTGGTGCAACCTGTTTTCTAGAAATGCATTGGTCGACCAGCCATAAATTGGAACCAGATGGTTTTTGCTCCAAACACACGATCAGCAATTGGTTTTGAGTTTTATTTTGTTCTATATCTGTTCCGGACTTGCACACAAACTGCATTGCAATTATTTCCCAAAATGTAATCTGTGTGAAAATAATATGAAGTCTGTAAATAGGACATTAACAGTCCAGAAATGGAGACTGTGCTGAGGACTGACACAAAGAGAAGAACACAGACTCGTACAGACAATACTGTATCAGGCACAGCAAGCTTATTGTTTATGATGCGTGAAATATAAGAAGAAAAATATAAGTAGGCTACTGAATTAGGGCTGGGGGGTTAAATTAATGTAACTCTGAAGGGAAGTGATTGTGTTCAGAAAAGTTTCAGTGGCATTTTCTTTTTCTCTTATCTCTGTATAAAGTAGTATTTATAAGCAGAGCGGTACCCAAAGAAATGCTATATCGCTACGGTTCCATAACCACCACCCACTGTGGGGAGAGTGAATTTACATTTTCATTCAGTCCGTCTGCTAATTTTGTTTTGAGCAGGTGTCTTATGTAACATAATTTCACAAATCTAAAGTCAGACCATTCTGTTTTCACTTTAAATCCCATAATTAGGATGGCCCGTCCAAAATAATTTTTTCCGTTTAAGTTAAATTCAGGCGCCAGATAGGTTGAATCCTATCACAAAAAGATACAAAATATACCACCAATTACATAAAATTAAGGATAACACACCACTTTAAATCATAACATAACACTGGTTGCAGATCAATAGAATATATAAAAATAATCAGGGGAGAAAATCAGCATTTCTCACAAATCATCACAATTTTAAACAGTAGTAGAAAAATATAAATGATAAAGTCAATCCGGGAATGCTGGTAATAACCGCAGTTTCACATGTCCATTTCACTTCACATTAATCGCCCCAAAAAGAACCAAAACACACAAAAAACAAAAAGGGAGCAAAGCAAACAATTAATTAAATACATTTTCAAAAGTTCCCATGTTCGTCAAAAGAAACAAAACTGTATGCCAATAGGCGAAACACGAAAGTTCAGATATGAATGTTGGGGTGACTTTGTAGGCTAGTGTGTGTGTGTGTGCGTGTTGATGTGGTGTGTGTGTTTTAGGGATGTCTTCAGGAGAGAATACCTGTGCTCTCTTCTGCAGGGAAACGGTCCTATTGGCCCGATGTTGCTCTGCCGCCAATGTTACAGAAGTGTTAGGAGTAAAGCGCTGCTTTGTTCACTTCCGTTAGTCATTAATCAGGGCGAATACAGCGTGCAAGCGACGTCGTCACTGAAGATCTGGAGCCAAGGTTTCAGTATACTTCAGCAGGGAAAACGGCACTGCATTTCTCTGTTGCCAATGTTAGGAGTAAAGTGCTGCTTCGATTCACACTCTCAATAGCCAAGGCAGATACTGCAAGCCGCGTCATAGAAGAGCATGGAGCTGGTGCAACAGGTAAGTCAATTATCTTTCCTCCCTCAAACACATCACATCCTCCCAAAGTTTTATTTCCCTTTTATCTTTTATATTTTTACCCTAATTGTTGACTACCAAATATGGGCATGGATGGCTGGAAGGAACTTCCGCACCGCCACACTCTCCCCCCCCTAGAGAAAAACAACCCATCTTTGTTTAGAAGGAAGAAAACAAGGATTAAAATCCTAGAAAATCTTCATTGTCATCAGAGGGTTCTTGAAATATATATATGAGTTTTTTCAAGTCCAGCTCCTCTGCCGTTGGATAAGACATTTTTAAATTGCAAACGTGAGCTGTTCGGACATCCTCTCCCATGTCTTCCAGGGCAATTTGATAGTTCAAAGGACCCACCTGTTTGAGAATACGGTAAGGACCTTTCCATTTTTGTGCGAATTTTGCACTAAACTTGCATTGTGCACTTGACTGTGGAAAGTTACGTAACCATACTTGATCCTTCCTTTTGAATGTTAGCTCCCTCCTATTTTTATTGTAGTTTCTCAGTTTTCTCATCTTGGCTTTCTTACTGCTTTCTTTGGCTTGTGTTGGTGATGAAGATGATGAACCACATCATAGGAGGCAGCATCTGGAGTTAAATTAGGACCCTGAAGTATTTTGTCCATTGGACTTTTATGGACCATTGGTCCATAGGAGTTTTCTGCCAAGCTGGAGTTCTGCTGGGGAAAGACAGATTGTCTCTTGAACAGCTGAATTTAGGGTGAATTGGAATTCTGGTAGGAACTGCTCCCACCTCTGGTGGATGTCATCCACATAGGCTGCCATCATGTTCTTGAGAGTTCAATTCACTCTTTCAGTTATGTTGGTCTGTGGGTGGTAAGCTGTAGTTAATTTGGGAGTAATACTCCAGTTTTCACATAACTCTCTGAATACAGATGAGACAAACTGAACTCCCCTGTCCCCTGGATTTATTTTCTGAAGATGGAGGCAACATACTGGGCAGTGGCCTTACGAATGGGGAACAACTCAACCCATCGTGAATAATAATCAACAAAAACAAGCAGGTACTCATTTCGGTTTGTATTTTGTGGTAATGGGCCCATGATGTCAACTCCCAGCATCTGGTTTGGGTGGGTGGTGGTGATTTGCTGTAGTTTTCCTGCAGGTTTTTGATTACCACTTTTTAGTGTTTAACACTTTACACAGGTTTTCACATGCTGTTTCACATTGGACCATATGCCTGGCCAGAATGCTACTTCCTGAAGTCGCTTATATGTTTTGTAGATTCCTCCATGGCCACTCATGGGAGTGGAGTGATAGTGCTTCAGACGGGCTGATCTGAGGCTGCTGGGAATGTATCTGCTACAGCTTTCAAAAGTTTTGTAACTTTGGGTTCTTTGTGCTGTTCTTCCCACAGGACAACATCTAATACAGGCAGTTCTGGATCTTTTTTTCTGGTGTACAGGTTACATGTTGAGGTAACAGAAGACCCGGATAGAGCATCTGGAGCCATATTAAATTTTCCCTTGCGATATTCAATGATAAAATCAAACCTCTGAAGTCACAGGGCCCATCTGATGAGACGGCTAGTGGTTTTTGTTGACGACATTACCCATTGTAATGCAGAGTGATCCATGACTAAGGTGAATAGTTTGTACTCCACATAATGCTGCCATTTTTCCAGTGCCCAGATTTCAGCCAAACATTCTTTTTCTGTGGTGGAATAATTGGCCTCTGCTTTGTTCAAGGTTCTACTGGCGTACGCAATAACCTGTTCCAATCCCTGGTCCTTTCACTGGGTCAACACGGCACCCAAACCAGTATCACTGGCATCCGTGTAGACTGTGAATGGGAGTTGTAGGTCAGGATGGCCAAGAATTGGAGGAGAGGTAAGGCAGGATTTCAGATGTTCAAATGCCTTCTGACATTGTGGAGACCAGTGAAATGTATGTCCCTTTTTTCAGTGCATTCAGAGGTTCAGCAATTCTGGAGAAATTTAGTAAAAACCGGTGGTACCACCCCGCTAAACCCAAAAAGCGCTGGACCTCTTTGATGTTGGTTGGCACAGGGTATGACTGAATAGCCTCCACTTTGCTTGCATCTGCAGAGATTCCTTTGGCATTGACGACATGTCCCAGAAACGTCAATTCTTATAAGCAGAACTTGCTTTTTTTCAAGTTAATGGTTAGCCCAGCAGTTTCTAACCTACTGAGAACCATCTGGAGGTAGTGGAAATGCTGGGTAATTGAAGGTGAATACACAATGATGTTGTCGATATACACAAAGCAGATTTTTGTCCTTAGTTCTCCCAGAACTGTCTCCATGAGCCTTTGAAAAGTTGCGGGAGCATTTTTGAGGCCAGCCGGCATGACATTGAAATGGTATAGGCCTGCAGGAGTGATAAAAGCAGTCTTATCTTTGCTGTCAGGGTCCATGGTTACCTGCCAGTATCCACTATTGAGATCAGTGGTGCTAAAGATGGCTGCTCCAGATTCCAGGATTTCTGTTATCTTTGGAAGAGGGTAAGCATCACTTTCCATTAAAGCATTAATTTTTCGGTAATCAACACAAAATCTGAACTTTCCATCTTTTTTAGGGACCAGGACCACTGGTGAGGCCCAACCAGAGTGAGATGGCAACTCCTGCAACATCTCCTTAAGCTGTTCATCCAGTGCAAACTGCTTTGTAGGTGACAAACAGTATGGCCGTTGTTTAATGGATACTTTATTAGTGGTATAGATGCGGTGTTGGAGAACCTCAGTACGTCCAGTATGGAGAGTACACACCTGAGGGCTCCCTTCAAGGATTTGGAGCAACTATCGCTTCCCATCAAAGGGTAAATGAGCAGCTTCCAAAGAATTTATCAATGTCTTTTCATCCACACTGTCAATTTGTTGAAGTACCAGTGGAAATGACAGAGGGGGAACAGACATCAACAAAGAAAGGTTTTGTGTGTTTTTAAGTGGTCGTTTTTCTTTTTGTGGACTTGAAATTGGCACACTTGGATTTCCTGGTTGAAACGGATACTCTTTTGTTGGATCAAGCTTGAAAGAATATTTCTGATCAATGACATTGATTTGCAGCCCACTGAAGAAAATAAAGTCCAACCTTAAGATTACAGCATAGGCGAGGGCTTGGGAAAGAAAGCAGCAGGTAAAGTAAAGGATTGGTCATGTAGGTGTATTGTTGTATTCAGCCATCCTAACAGAAAGTACAGCAGCAGGTAAAGTAAAGGATTGGTCATGTAGGTGTATTGTTGTATTCAGCCATCCTAACAGATTCTCTGCTTCTCCATTTGCTAGATAAAGAGGACCACAGGACCATGGTTGAAGCTGGTCAGGCGATGTAAGATGCCTCATGAGACTCTCATGGATAAGTGTGTAGCTGGCACCAGTATCCATAATGGCCTTTCCTGACCAGGCATTGATACGGATGGGGACAACTAGTTGCTGAGGTACTGCCACATGTTCATTAGAGCTTGTGGAAGAAGAGATTTTCTTGGTGGTGGCTGATTGTGATTTATGCAGGGTTGTTGCAGCAACAGAGTTGTTGGAAGGTTGTCCGCTTGACTTAGGATGGTAAGTATGTTTGCCACTGGTGGAATATTGTGGTCCAGATGACTGAGGTGACTGAGGAAATGCATAGTGTGGACACTTGCCTGGTGGATGCTGTCCCCTACATCTCCAACACTGAACTGGGGCTTTCTCAACAGATCGGTTCACTGGGGTATTTTTGTGGCATAGATTGATATTTAGAGCCCGTTCGACCTTCATACCGAAGCTGTTGTTCGTAATCTTTTTCTATCTTATATCCTAATTTGACAAGCTCCTCCACAGTAGTCACTCGGCTGTGCCTGGCAAGGTTTAATGTTCTTAAGAATCATTTTTACAATGTCATCTTCCATTAGGTCTGTCTTCTATCTTTTTCAGAGAGCTCTGTAGGAAAATGTGAAGTCTCTAATAGATTCCCTTTCACCTTGAATTCTAGTACGGATCCATTCAGCTAGTTCGTCCTCATAATCCTCAGAAAGGAAAGCAGACAGGAAAGCAGCCTCAAACTAAATCTAGGTGGTTATGTTGGACAGCCTGACTTCCCACCAGTCACGTGCTGTTCCGTATAAGATAGTACAGAAAGTAGCCAGGATGTCTGCATCTGTCAGGGGATGTAGGGCCAAAGATTCCTGACATCTAGTTAAGTAAAGTAATTGGTCTGCAACGTCTGATGATCTTCCAAATGTGGAGAAAGTCAATTTGATATGGTCACTTTTAACCACAGATGCGGGAAAAGAGGTTGAAGAAGTTGGAGGAATCACTGGAGAAGCTTCGGATGTCAGGGATGAAGTGGTGGTGGTGCTGGGAACTGGGGGTGCCAATACACTTAACCTTTGTTGATCCGTAATTTCTTTCTTGACACTTTGAAATCCTTTCTCCACGTCACTTTTCACCTCTTTTAAACTGGGGTGAAATTTGTCAATTTGGGTAACACATCTTTGGAGGTTTGAAGTTATCTGATCATGGCTTGTTTGAAATGTGTGTTGAACATCTTTAATATCCTGCTGAACCTCTTTCTGGAGCTGATCAACCATGGAACGTACTTCAGACACCGATGTAGATTCCACCTTTTGGAGTTCACCTGTGATCATTAGTTTAATTGCTTTAGTTAGTTTATCTGCTTCAGAGTCCTCTTGTTGCTTAGTGGCAGTAAACAGGGTAAAAACTTGATTTTTCTGATCATTCTGGCTTTTGAGGTGAGAAGTATCTTTCACTTCCTGGGTAAGTTCATTCACTGTTTTTTCAAAGTATCCCAGTTCCCTTGTACCTGAGTGTTGAATTGTTGTATTTCCCTTCCAGGAGTTGGTGGGCAAGTCATGCTTTGCCACTGAAGAAGGAGTTTCACCTTCCGATGAAGTGCAAAGTTGCATGTTATCCACTTGTGGTGCCCAGGGGAGAGTTAGCATTGGGGTGCTGCCAGCCAAAGCAGGAGAGGATATGTGCACATGGGTTCCTGGAACAGGGCTGAGTGGAGTGGGAGTATTGTAGAAAACTGGAGCATATGGAGGAGGTGCTACTGGAGGCATCAGCGGGCGCAGTATTGGTGGCCATACTGGAGTAGAAATGTCTGGTGGAGGCTCTATTTCCACAAAAGTAGATGGGGAAGGAGGGGTGGATGCCATGGTTGCTGTGTTTGTGTGCAAGAATGTTGGATGTTGAATGTAATAATAATAAAAAAAAAAATCTCAATAAATGATATAAATAAATGTTTGTGTGTATGTCAATATGTGTTCACCAGAACGTTTCACAAATATTCAATGAACAACAAAATACAGAAGTCTTCCCCAAAAAACAATTACATCAAAAACAATAATTCAAAAAGTAGGTCACCTTCAATCCTTCATTTAGCTCAATTCCTGTGACACCTTGTAGATAACACTAATTCTATTAACAGTCACACAGAGTTTGTACAAGTTCAAGAAAACCTTCAGATTTTTTTTTTTTTAACATGCAAAAAAAAAAAAAAAAAAAAAATACAATTTCATTGTTTCACCAATTTTCCATAACAAAATGAAAAGTTTGTTTTTTTTTTTTCAAAAAATTTGGGCGCCAGTTGAATCCTATCACATACACTGCGTTCCAAATTATTATGCAAATGACATATCAGTAAGATTTCAGTACAATACACATTCAGATTTTAGTTTTTCTAAGAAAATGTTTGTTTGTTTGTTTGTTTGTTTATTTATCCATGTCTTTTTAGATAACTGGTATCAATCTCAGACAAAATAATTTGCCAGATCTATGGAAACCCTACTTAGAGGTTGTTCCATATTATTAAGCAAGTCACAGTTCTCATGCAATATGGGGAGGAAGAAAGATCTTTCTGAAGATGAAAAGCATAAAATGGTGCAATGTTGTGCAAAAGGCATGAAAACAACTAATATTGTGTGAAACTGAATGGAGATTATTGAATTATCATAAGATTTGTGAGTGATTTGTAGTACAGCAGATCTCGGTCAGATAAAGTCTTATTAATGAAAGTTCCTTTAAAACAGGCAGCTATAAAAAAGCCAGTGTTGAGCAGAAAAAAGGTATTTGAAGCTGCTGGTGTCTCTGGAGTCTCAAGAAGCTCTTCATGCAGGCTGGCAGTTGTGCATAAAGATGCATTTCAGACACTCCAAACCAAACCTCACAAAGAGAAACATCTACAGTGGATGTAAAAATACAGTTTCAAACAGTTTTATTGCCGTGGTGTTTTTTTTCAGCATGGGATAGTACATAGTGCATTGTACAATAGTGCATTGTACTATGCACTATCCTCCTTTTTAGACGATAGCTGAAAATGGCCAGTTATGAAGTCCACAAAAGTCATTTTAATACCCTCAGAGGCCCTATAGGAACCTTCCATCTCACTTCCCAATATTCCAGCCCAAATTATCACCCGCCAGCTCTTTGCTGACGTCACAGTCTTGTTGGAACGTGGTGGCCATTCACCAACCATCCAGAAATCCATCCATTTAGACCATCCACTGTAGTACGGCATTAGTCAGTGAATAAAACTATTTAAAAATGAGTCTTCATGTATTTCTAAACCCACTGTAAATGTTTCTCTTTGTGAGGTTTGGTTTGGAGTGGCTGAAATGCATCTTTACACACAGCTGCCAGCCTGCAGGGAGAGCTTCTTGAGACTCCAGAGACACCAGCAGCTTCAAATACCTGTTTGCTGCTCAACACTGGCTTTTTTTTATAGCTGCTCTTTTAATACAATTAATTGTTTTTGACAGGAACTTTCATTAATAAGCCTTTATCTGACCGAGATCTGCTGTACTCCAAATCACTCACAAATCTTATGATAATTCAATAATCTCCATTCAGTTTCACACAATATTAGTTGTTTTCATGCCTTTTGCACAACATTGCACCATTTCATGCTTTCCATCTTCAGAAAGATCTTTCTTCCTCCCCATATTGCATGAGAACTGTGACTTGCTTAATAATGTGGAACAACCTCTAAGTAGGGTTTCCATAGATCTGGCTAATTATTTTGTCTGAGATTGATACCAGTTATCTAAAAAGACATGGATAAATAAACAAACAAACTAAAATCTGAATGTTTATTGTACTGAAATCTTACTGATATGTCACTTGCATAATAATTTGGAACGCAGTGTAAAGGTACAAAATATACCACCAGTTACATAAAATTAAGGAAAACACACCACTTTAAATCATAACATAACACTGGTTGCAGATCAATATAATATATTTTCAAAATAATCAGGGGAGAAAATCAGCACTGTTAGACATTTCAAGGGGTTTTTACAGTAACTTACTGGCAACACTGTTGCCAGTAAGTTACTGTAATTAAGATTTACAGTACTATAACCGTATTTCAGTTTTACAGTAACTACATGATACTGTAATTATGTAATGCGGTGCAATTACTGTAAAAAACCCAGGTAATCAGTACACTACTGTAATTATTTGTCCTAAATATAGATTTCATAATTTTTATATAGAATTATAGAATTCATTTAATTAAGTACTACTGAGATACAATTCACACAAAATTATTCCAAAATATCATTTTATTTTTTATTTAAAACATTGCATATATATCACAAAATAAACAGTCTGCCAATGCTGGGAATGATGTGTTAAAAATGAAAATGGAAGAGTTTAGGGACAACATTTTTTGTGTTAATTTTAACTCATTAAGCTGTTATTGTTTGTAACAAAATAAATGTGTCAAAAAGGTTAGCACAAAGACATGTAAACGTGTTAAATTAACACATTATGTGTTGTCCTTCACTACAGGCATTATGTTAAAAAACATAAAATGATGTAAAGTCAATGGTTGTTTAGCTTATTGTCAAAAAATATTATAATTCAATATAAAAAATTACATTAATGAAAATATAAATATAATGAAAAACAAAAAAACAAAATATAAATACATTTTTAAGCAGTCACAAATTAAATGTCCAACACAGGACAAAACAGTTCTTTTCTCAATCTCATTAGGTAACATGACACATAACCCCACTTTCAAAATCATTTCACTATTTCCAAAATTTGATTAATGTACACTGGTGGCCAAAAGTATTTAAGTGTCTTAATGTTTTGGAAAGAAGACTGTTCAAGAAACATTTCTTCTTATTATGAATGTTCTCCTCTAAATTGAAAAAAAAAAAAAGACAACACACTGTTTTTGTCCATCTTTGGAAATAAATGAACTTCTCCAAAGATTGGTTCCAGTTCAGAACTTGACTGACAACATCAGAATGTTTCCTGGTCTGTCCACGAAAACAAATGTACTCAGTCCTTCAAAGGAGATCCAGGCTCTAACACTATATAAAAACATGAGTGAGAGAGAGAAAGGAGAGAATTCCATATTAGTGTCAAATTATTTTTAACCTCTGTTTTTAAATCTTTTTTTTTTACTATAACTTAAAGGGTTAGTTCACCCAAAAATGAAAATTCTGTCATTTATTACTTACCCTCATGCCGTTACACACATGTAAGACCTTCGTTCATCTTTGGAACGCAAATTAAGATATTTTTGTTTAAATCTGATGGCTCAGTGAGGCCTGCATAGGGAGCAATGACATTTCCTCTCTCAAGATCCATAAAGGTACTAAAAACATATTTAAATCAGTTCATGTGAGCACAGTGGCTCAATATTAATATTATAAAGTGACGAAAATATTTTTGGTGTGCCCAAAAAAAAAAAAAAAAAAAAGACTTATTTAGTGATGGCCGATTTCAAAACACTGCTTCAGGAAGCTTTGGAGCGTTATGAATCTTTTGTGTCGAATCAGCGGTTCAGAGCGCCAATGTCACGTGATTTCAGCCGGTTGAATTCGGCCATCACTATATAAGTCGTTATTTATTTATTTTTTTGACGCACCAAAAATATTCTTGTTGTTTTATAATATTAATATTGAGCCACTGTACTCACATGGACTGATTTAAATATGTTTTTTAGTACATTAATGGATCTTGAGAGAGGAAATGTCATTGCTCCTTATGGAGGCCTCACAGAGCCATCGGATTTCAACTAAAATATCTTAATTTGTGTTCTGAAGAGGAACGAATGTCTTACGGGTGTGTAACGACATGAGGATGAGTAATTAATGACATTATTTTCATTTTTGGGTGAACTAACCCTTTAAGAATATTTATATATATATTTAAGTAACATATTGTCATTTTGTCAATAGCATATTCAAAAATTTCAGCTGAACTGTAAATTAAATTATGCCAGATTTAGGGCTGCAACAACGAATCGATAAAATCGATAAAATCGATAAAATCGATAAAATTCGATTATTAAAAGAGTTGGCAATGAATTTCATTATCGATTCGTTGTGTCGCGCGACTATTACACCCTCTCAATGAGACGCGGAGATGTTCGAGTATAAAAACACGCGGTTGAGCGAGAAGCAGAGCGGAGCAAAAATAAATAAATAAATAAATAGCAGAGCGGAGGTAGAGGAAAGACCATCAGAGAGACCCGTAACGTTGTTCTGAACAGGTGTGCCGTTGTCAGGATCCCCGCAGTTTTGAAAAGACAGAAATCGACCCCCGCACTTTTGATACGGGCTGCTTCAATCAGTCACACTATATCATCTTTTAGCTTTGGATATTTTCTTTCAAATGAGACCATTTTCACGTTTTTTCACGCTTTCGTTCATAAATAATCAATTGTTCCCTTTCATGGGAACTATCAACGCTACGTCGAAACGACGTGATGGGAACCCTCTGCGCATTGCGTCGTGAAGCACTTCTGTATCCAACCAATGATGAGACGGGACGTCAGAGGCGGGTGACGTCATGGACCAGGAAGCTATAAAGCACACCCAGATCAAAGAACGCTAGCTTCTGTTGTCTTCAGTAAGCGCTATCTGTATCTTGTGTGTCTTATTTGGTGTTGTTTGTCTACCACGTTGCTGATATCTTCATCTGAGGACAAGATTCAGTTAAAGCACATCACTATATACATATATATATATATATATATCATATTTCAGTGTAGAAAACAACAATGGCGGAGAAACAAAAAGACAGAGCTCAGGTGTGTCAGATTTTCAAAAAGTGTGTGCATCCCTGCACTAGATTCATCTCGGGTGGGGACACACACGAGATGTGCGTTATCTGCTTGGGAGCCGAACACACACAGGCAGCTCTCGAGGGAGCTGTCTGTGTCCACTGTGAACGGCTCACGTTGAGAGTCCTGAGATCACGGTGAGCACTCTTCGAGGAGAGTGCTGCGTCCCGTGTTCCCCGCGGGTCCGGTCCTGCTGTTGCTGAGGCACAGCGAAGGCTGCATTCGTGGGGTTCACAGATGGATCTGGTGGAGGGGGTTGAGACGGGCTTTGCCTCATCTCTTACCTTACCTGCCAGACCCAGTGTCTCTTCTCTGGCGGTGGAAGCATGCTCTGTGGTTTCTTCCCCCCGGAGAGAGGCACCGGCGCTTAATATATCTTCCTCCGAGGAGGTTGATGTAGTAAGCGTCGACCCTGGTGATGAGGAACCGCCATCCTCATCACCAGCATATGAGGAGCTGCTGGAGGTAGTGACGCGGGCGGTCGATAAGCTCAAGATCGACTGGCCCGCAGAGAGAAGCAACACAAAACAGAAAAGCAAACTTGATGAGCGCTTTCTCCCAGCTAGGTCACTACCACAGTGTTGGGGTCTGCCGTTTTTTCACGATCTCCACACCGAGGTGTCAAGGTCGTGGAATCGCCCAGTCCAATATCGTGTTTTCAGCCCCCAAACATCCACATATAGTAATAGTATGGGGCTGAAACACTACGGCTATGGGGCGATGCCTCAGGTAGAAGAGACGCTTGCGAGCTATCACTCGCCTGAGTCAGCATCGTCCCTCAAGACCACGACACTGCCCACTAAGCCCCTAAGAACAACATCGGGCTTGGTGGGCAAGGCTTATTCGGCGGCAGGTCAGGCGGCGGCTTGTTTACATACCATGTCAATATTACAAGCCTACCAAGCTGACCTGCTGGGGGAAATCGACGAGAGCGGGGAAGCGACATTTGAAACGGTGCAGGAAATCCGTAAAGCCACAGATCTTGCTCTCCGGGCCACCAAGGAGACGCCCATGTCAATCGGCCGCTCTATGGCAGCCCTGGTGGCCACGGAAAGGCACCTGTGGCTGAACCTATCTGACATCAAGGATAAAGATAAAAATGTCCTCCTGGATGCACCGCTGTCTCCTGTGGGCCTGTTCGGTGATGCTATGTCATCAGTCATCGACAGGTTCCAGGAGACACGTAAACAGTCAGCGGCCTTCCAGAGATTCCTTCCCTGCCGCATTAATCCCCCCGAGACTGCTGGGCGGGAGCAGCCTCGGCCGGTAGCCAGCTCCTCTGCTCGTAGAGAGCAACAAAAAGCCAGCGTGGCCACCCGTGCTCCCCCGCAAAAATCTTGGGGACCGGGGCGGTCAACGCAGGCGAGGCCTTCCAGAGGTAGAACGGATCTGAGGACCGTTATTATCTCTCGGAAGGCCTCGAAGAAATCCTGACGCCAGTCGCCCAGGGTTTCAGAGGGCAGTCCCATCTGGAGAGGTCCTGATATTAAAAAACCAAGTGTCAGCGCCTCTTCGGTGCCCTCAAGGGGCCGTTCTGCCAACCCTGCCACCCAGTGTGCGACAGGGTGCAGCGGTTCCCACCGATCCTCCGAGGAGGGTCGGTCACTCGATTCGTTTGTCTACCGGTGCGCCGGTCCAGACCAAGGAGCCAAGTGCTCAAAAAACACCAGAGGCCAGTATCGAGAGACTGGTTCCCTTAGTAGAATTTATGGAAGAATGGAAACTTCTCCTGAATATTTCGAAATGGGTGCTGCTCATTATAGAACAGGGTTACAGAATACAGTTCGGTTCTCAACCGCCCAGGTTCAACGGGGTTCTTCCCACAGTGGTAACCCCAGAGCAGTCTCTGGTTATGGAACAAGAGGTTATGACACTTTTGCAAAAAGGGGCTATAGAAAGGGTTCCTCCTCCCAGCAAGCTGTCAGGGTTTTACAGCCGTTACTTTATCGTTCCAAAGAAGGATGGAGGGTTGCATCCCATAATCGATTTACGAATACTAAATCATTCTGTACAAAAACTAAAGTTCAAAATGCTTACACTCAGACAGATTGTCCCACAGATCAGGTCCGAGGACTGGTTTGTGGCGATAGATCTGAAGGACGCATACTTCCACGTATCCATCCATCCTTCTCACAGGAAGTTCCTCAGGTTTGCTTTCAGGGGCGAAGCTTACCAATACAGGGTTCTTCCATTTGGCCTATCCTTATCACCCCGCACTTTCACAAAGTGCGTGGATGCAGCCCTGGCTCCATTGAGACTCCAGGGCATCCGCGTATTGAATTACATCGACGATTGGTTGATATTAGCTCAAACGGAGCAGCTGGCAGCTCAGCATCGAGATGTTGTTCTGTCACACATGAAAAAGCTTGGGCTGAGGCTCAACGCAAAGAAAAGTGCATTGGTTCCAAGTCAAATTACCAACTATCTAGGGGTAGTTTGGGATTCCACCACGATGCAGGCTTATCGGTCACCAGCTCGTGTGAATTCCATTCTCGGAGCCATGAATGGGGTAAAGATAGGCCAGTCACTCACTGTGAAACAGTTTCAGAGACTGTTGGGTCTGATGGCAGCTGCGTCCAATGTGATACCTGGCTGGGGGGCGATCATGAGTGGTCGCTCGGCTCAGGGTCTCTGGGAGGACCATCAACGTTCCTGGCACATAAATCGGCTGGAAATGATGGCGGTATTTCTTGCATTAAAATACTTCCTCCCAGACCTGAGAGACCATCACGTGTTGGTCCGCACGGACAACATGACGGTGGTCTCTTATATCAATCACCAGGGGTGTCTACGGTCTCGACAACTATACTACTTGGCACGTCAGATCCTCCTGTGGTCCCAGGAGAAGTTCCTCTCGCTCAGAGCGGCATATATTCCAGGGAATCAGAATGTGGGGGCAGACGCCCTGTCGAGACAGGGGCCGAGGCCCGGGGAGTGGAGACTCCACACCGAGGTGGCGGAGCTCCTATGGCAGAAGTACGGTCGAGCGGAAGTCGATCTATTTGCTTCAAAAGAGTCGACTCAGTGTCCACTATGGTACTCTCTAACGCACCCAGCACCTCTAGGGATGGATGCCATGGTGCAGACGTGGCCGAGGCTACGTCTGTACGCTTTTCCCCCGGTTGCTCTGCTCCCAGGAGTACTGGAGAAAATCTGCCAGGAAGGGGTCAGTCTAATGCTGGTGGCCCCATACTGGCCGACAAGGTTTTGGTTTGCAAACCTAATATCTCTACTAGACGGCTCCCCGATGGAACTTCCACTCAGACAGGATCTCCTGTCACAAGCGGGCGGTACGATACTCCATCCTCACCCGGAATTATGGAAACTGTGGGCCTGGCCTCTGAGGGGGCCAGGTTCATAGACTCTGGTCTCTCAACCGAGGTTGTGGAGACCATTCTCAACTCCAGAGCTCCCTCCATGAGGAAGTTATATCTATATAAATGGAAGTTGTTCGTTGCTTGGTGTAATCAACACAGAACGGACCCTGTCCACGCACCTGTAAATTTGGTGCTTCAGTTCCTCCAAGAAAAATTCTCGGAAGGGTCACTCAACACTAAAGGTTTATGTTGCAGCTATTTCTGCATTTCATGTTCCTTTAGGGGGTTCCTCGGTGGATCGAGACCCCCTAGTAATACGCTTCCTCCGTGGTGCTCTAAGACTGAGACCTGTGGTACGTTCTAGGACTCCAGCCTGGGATTTGGCTGTAGTGTAAGAAGGGTTAGCTGAGGCACCTTTCGAACCACTAGAACAAGTTTCTGCGAAGTTCCTTACACTCAAGACCATATTTTTATTGGCAATCTCGTCTCTTAAAAGAATTGGAGACCTGCAGGCGTTATCAGTTTTGCCATCATGTTTGGAATTTGCACCAGGAATGGTGAAGGCATTCCTACACACTAGACAGGGCTATGTGCCCAAAGTCCCCACTAATGTTCCGGGTCCTATTGTACTTCAGGCCTTTTGTCCTCCTCCATTTAGGAGTGCGGATCAGGAAAAACTTAATTTGCTTTGCCCTGTCCGGGCCCTAGATACTTATGTTCACAGAGCTGCCCTGTGGTGTAAGACAGACCAATTGTTTGTATGTTATGGGTCCCCTAAGAAAGGGGGCCCAGCGTCTAAGCAGAGGATGAGCAAGTGGGTGGTCGAGGCCATTTCTCTTGCGTACAAAGCAGCTGGACAACCATGTCCTTTGGTGGTCCGGGCACATTCTACAAGGGGTATGGCGGCCTCTAAGGCCCTGGTGTCAGGAGTTCCCATGTCGGATATTTGTGATGCAGCTGGATGGTCATCCCAGCACACTTTTATTAGATTTTACAATCTAGATATTAACTCCACTCCAGGTTCAGCGGTACTGTCAACAAGATAACAGACATGTATTTGGCTGTAGGGCCTAGTTGGGATAGCGTTCCCATTCGGCGTAGCGTCGATAGTTCCCATGAAAGGGAACGTCTCGGGTTACTTGTGTAACCCTGGTTCCCTGAATAAGGGAACGAGACGCTACGTCACGTTGCCGTACCCCCGGCATACCTATGAGCGCTTACTTCAGACATATTCCAGAAGCTAGCGTTCTTTGTTCTGGGTGTGCTTTATAGCTTCCTAGACACGCGGTGTAAGGCAAATAATGTCAAACCAAATGGACAAAAAGAGGAAAATAAAAAAAAATGGAGCCAGAGGATCCGTTACAGCAAATACAGTAATATACTGCAAATTTAAAAAATACAGTAAATCGCTGTGTGTAGTGTGTAACGTCACAGAAAATTCCCATGATGCAAAGGGAATCACAGTTATTTACTGTAAAGAGAATTAGCAGTATAATACTGGGTGATATATGGTAAATAACTGTAGAAATTACAGAAATGTCTAACAGTGAGCATTTCTCACAAATCATCACAATTTTAAACTCGCGAGAGAAAAAAAAAAAAAAAACAGTAGAAGAAAAATATAAATGATAAAAATCAATCCGGGAATGCTGGTAATAACCGCAGTTTCACATGTCCATTTCACTTCACATTAATCGCCCCAAAAAGAACCAAAACACAAAAAAAAACCCAAAAAGGGAGCAAAGCAAACAATTAATTAAATAATTTTCAAAAGTTCGTAAAAAGAAACAAAACTGTATGCCAATAGGCGGAACACGACAGTTGAGATATGAATGAAGAGGTGACTTTGTAGGCTAGTGTGTGCGCGCGTGTTGATGTGGTGTGTGTGTGTTTTTAGGATGTCTTCAGGAGAGTTTGAGAGGTTCAGAGGACTTGTCAGGAGAAGAAATACCTGTGCTCTCTTCTGCAGGGAAATGGTCCGATTGGCCCAATGTTGCTCTGCCGCCAGTGTTACAGAAGTGTTAGGAGTAGCGCTGCTTTGATCACTTCCGTTAGTCATTAATCAGGGTGAATACAGCGTGCGAGCGATGTCTTCACTGAAGATCTGGAGCCAAGGTTTCAGCATACTTCAGCAGGGAAAACGGCACGGCATTTCTCTTTTGCCAATGTTAGGAGTAAAGCGCTGCTTCGATTCACACTCTCAATAACCAAGGCAGATACTGCGAGCCGCGTCACAGAAGAGCATGGAGCTGGTGCAACAGGTAAGTCAATTCTCTTTCCTCCCTCAAACACTTCACATCCTTCCCAAGTTTTACTTCCCTTTTATCTTTTACCCCTAATTGTTGACTACCAAATATGGGCATGGTCGGCCGGAAGGAACTTCCGCACCGCCACAACTGGCAATAAGTTTGTGTAGTTGCAAGCAGGTGGTGACGTTGGTTATGTTGACAGAAGTTAGCCTATTTTCAGGCACTGTGTAATATCATTGTGCCTGCTGCACCCATGGTACGGCAGCAAAGTTCCTTGATTATTATGCCGAATGAGAACTTTTAATTTGTCGTCAGTCTTAGTACATTAAGTAACTACAGAAGAGTCAAGTTTTAAATAGGAAAAAAATATTAAAACTGTTTGGTCAGTTTCGTGTGAGATGCTAACTGTCTAATCAGATTCAATGATCTATCAGCCGGAGATTGGCTAAATGGATTTGAAAATGGTAAAACCCAACTGTTTAACTCTGGGGGAGTTGGAAAATTAGCCTATTTTCAAAAATAGTGGCATGTTCCTTTAAGGGTGTTGCATATAATCCCTTAAACTGTTCTCTTAGGTAAGGAAAACCATTAAGTGTTTATTTTTTTTTTTTTAATGACAGCAACCCAGGTTTTGCCGTTATAAAATTCTACTGTTGCCATGGACATGTTATTTGTTAATTGTCAGGGAGTCACCACAGTCACCACCCACTACAGTCACCAGATCCCAATCACCTAAGTACTGATCACATTCACCTGTCCGCGATCATCAGCCTGGACTATATAAATGCACTCTTCCCGTTCACTCACTGTCTGGTCTCAACTATACCATGTTGTTTCACCTGACCCACTTACCTGTTGTGTTCTTACCTGTCGTTCCTGTGATACCTTCCAGTTCTCCCTCGCTGCCATTAACCACTGACTTTATGTCCCACAGCTCCCCCCGGATCCCCTGGGAGAAACAAAGACACAATCAGATTCAGATAAGCCACTCCAGACTTTCCCACTCCCTGCCCGCTTACCTGGGCTGTCCTCTTGCCTGTGTTGTCTTCATCCTTGCAAATAAACCTGCTGTCACTTGTAACACTTACCTCTGTGTCCATTGTCTATCTGCTGACAGAAATACAGATCGCAAATACGTTTTCACAGAAAACAACATAAGATGGATAAGATCAGGCGAGAAATTCAAATTGATAGTTTACTCAAAATTGAGATTTCTGCCATCATTCACTCACCCTCATGTTGTTCCAAACCCATAAGACTTTCATTCATCTTTGGATAACAAATAAAGATATTTTTAACATTCTCTCATCATTTATGTCCATTCATTGAAAGACATCCATATGAATAAGGCTGTTTCGGAAGCTTGAACGTGCACGCGCAATAAACCCAATGAGGTTTATTTTTGCACGTGCATGCATGTTTGCACTTCCGTTGACCACATAAGATATGTGCTACATATGTAATTTAATCAATATTTATGTGAATAAACGCCTAAATTACAATTTGTTTATCATATAAAGCCGTCAGTTGTGTCTCATTAGAACACTTGGATTGAACCTGCTCATTCAGTTTTCCGAACCTTATGTTATACTTAGGGAAATTACAGTTAAGGGGCTTTATGCAACACTTATCATTTTTTAAGGGATTACTTAAGTGAAAAATATATACTTAAAGTAAATTCTTAGGGTTTATGACATTTCACCTAAAGAAACCCTTCAGTAACACTTAACGGTTATTTTCTGGGAAACATAAGGGCGATCTTAAGGGAAAATTACACTTAAGGTGCTTATGCAACCAGGAACAGGTAACCAAAACTTAGAAGACTTTGAAAAAAGCTAATAAAGATGTTGTAAAACAAATACACATTAATCGAATGGTTTAATCCACATGTGGTGAAGAGATAGGATTGCTTTATATGATGAACAGATTTCATTTACGGTTTTATTCACATAAAAACATGTAGCATATCACATATATTAATCATGGAAGCTTGTGCATCATGCTCTAGAAGAAACCTTATTGGTTATCACTCATCACGCACACTTTTGAGTTTTCTTGTTTACCATGTATGTGTGTCGGTCATTTTTTAGATTTTCTACATTAAATCTGTTCATCCTAAAGCAATCATATCTCTTCATAATACTTGGATTCAACTGCTTGATTCATATGGATTTGTTTTACACTGCTTTTATTAACTTTTTGGAACTTTTTTCTCTTTTAAATTTTGCTTACCTGGATTATCAATGGAATGACAGAAATCTCTCAGGTTTCATTAAAAATATTTTAATTTGTGTTTAGAAGATTAACCAAAGTCTGAATGTGAATCGACATAAGGGTGAGTAAGTGATGAAAGAATTGTTAATTTTGGCTGAACTATCCCTTTAAGGACATATGATGCTACTGAATAATTTTGATATGATACCCCAAACCTTACAAAATTTGGCAAATCTAGTAACTAGTTAATGCCCAAAAGTACTTATTTTAGTAGTTTGGTATCTTGTGAACAAGACTTTATTGCATAAATTGCATACAGGTGAGCAATCAGATTGGGACCTTGTGATTTTCGAAGTGCTTGTTTGCAGTGTTGCCAATTTAAGGATTTTGTCACTAGATTTAGTGACTTCCTCACCACTTTTGAGACTTTTTTCAAATGTTTAGGGACAAATATAACAACCTCTTGGTCAAACCTTGTCTAGATTCTTATTTTGCCCACTGATGTATTCATATTTTTATACATCAACGAATTTGCCATTATGATGTCATCTAGTGACATTTAGCTACCAGTTTTAGCTACTTACATTTGAAAGCAGTTGGCAACACTGCTTGTTTGCTATATGCATTAAACTGTCTGTGGTCAAAGACTATCCACACCATTACACAACTACCACCAGCTTCAACCATTGATGAGGTAGATTGATGGATTTGATGGATTCCTGCTGCTCTAATTATGACCCTACCATCTGCATGTCTCAGCAGAATTTGAGATTCATCAGACAAGGTGACATTTTTCCAATCTTCCACTATCCACTTGGGTGAACACTGTTGACATAAGTGGAACACAACATGATAACATGGCTATATCCAGAATAGTACTCTTTCTATTTATGCAGTATAGGGAACATGGGCAGTATATAGTATTTGCAGGAAATAAGGAGTATTTCTTTATTATTATTATTATTATTATTATTATTATATCATATGACAGATTACCCTTGATGTTACTCAGGCAGCATATCAAGCTAGTTAGTTTATGTAATATACTGTAATCTAAATTGGGTTACACATTATTGTAAGGTGTCCTTGTAGCAGGGTAATTATACATTTAATGCTTGAGAGCACCACATGGAGTGGACGTAGTGGACGCTCCTCCACTAACCTCAGAAAATTAGTTTTATTTAATCATAAACAAAACAAAACAATACCTCACGAAGCCTGAAGTCAAGATGATGAAACCTAAAGCAAAAAAAAGGGGACCAATCGAACAATGTGGACGAGCAATTGGTGGAGAAGCAAACACTGATTGAACAAGTGACCAGAGTGATGGCAACAGATGGTTTGCAGGTCATTGTCTACCTTGAAGGCACCCAGATGGAACAGGAATTTAAATATTTAGGGTCACTAGTCCAGGTGAAGAAAGTAGCATCCACTGTAGAAATTCTTTACTGTAGGGAAAACACCCTAGGAAGTAAAATGAGCTCAAATGAAATATTTATAGGGAATTATAAAGAGTTGTTTAGATTACGACCGAGCAACTGATTCGTCCAGCGTTCATTTGCTCGAGCCGTAATAAGCTCTTGTAACGGATATAAATATCCAACAATCGTGAAAACACTGATTAGAGCACAGTAACTTGATCACAGTTTAAGACATTAAATCATAAAGCACATAATACCTTTTAAAATCTACAAGAGATTTTATTTATTCTAACACAAACTAATCTAACACAAAGGCACGCACATGCACACACACACACACATTCATACGCGTTGCAGTAAGAAGGAAATGAGAGAGAAAGAGTTTTGAAAGAGAGAGAGAGAGAGAGATCTGACTGACCGAATTCCTATCAATGCATTTCAAAGACCAGAACGAACCATGAATCATTCATTTAAATACACCAGTTCAGTTTTCATCTGGAGGTACTTGCTTGCGTTGACTAAAGTGAATTTCCCTCGTCGTGCAGAGAGGAGTTTCCCAAGTCGATGATTGGTCCAGATCAGGTCCGTGTGGAACAATGAAGGAAGTCTCTTTGTCGCTGGAGTTGAAGCGGCAAAAGTTGTTGGTTGAACTTTGCGGCGAAACTTAGGACACAAGACTTTCAGCGGTAAAGGAGAATTAAGTAAAGAAAAGAAAAGTGAGTGAAGGTTGGATGGCTTGAATGAGCGGCTGGTCTGTTCTTCTTGTCACTCCATTGTTCTTGGTACTTGTCTTAGCTTCTTTTCCCAGAACAGAACCAACTCCTTTCTCGTTTACTAACCAACTCCTCTCGTTCACTATCTTGCAATATGATCATTTAAACTTAGTTGTTTGTCACACCTCTGAGGAGTCTTGGCCAATCAGACATTGTCCTGTTTCAAGAGGGCCTTCCTCTGCCCCCAATAAAACATAAGTGTTACATCCCAGTCTGTCTCTGCTTTAGCAGAGTGCCATTTTAACATAATTGCTGTTAAATGGGATACAATACATTTTAAACAGATTGCATTCAAGTCAGTATATAGGAAAGGGGGAAATAATCAAATTAAGTCCAAATAAGGCATACTTTCAGTCATTCAGTCAAGAGTTAACACATTTACATGAATTGTGAGTGTTCTAAAGCCTAACTGTTTACAGGTAGTACTTGTGGACACATAATGCAAAATGTATGTAGTTAAAAGATGTTTGATAAGTCTGTTAAAATTTTTGGAACAATTTTGAAGCAGATTTATTTGTTCAACAGTCTCTTTGGCTTTCCTGTGAAGTAAGGAAACAAATGGGTCTGGATATTCTCTCTGCCTTTTGGGTGACCCTTTGGTATGTCGCTTCTGCTATCAGGAAGCATGTGTCGTAAAAGTAATCAGCCTGGCTTTATCTGCAGATGGGCCGGAGCCGGAACCTCAATTCTGAATTAGAATTATGTTTTAAAAAAATCATCTGAATGATTCATTTGTCTGGTTCGTCCACAGTTCTTACAGCAGAATTGGATAGGCAACCATGACATCCGTTTGCATCAAATAGTTCCTGTGGAAGAGGACCAACATCTCCACAAAAACCTAGATTCTCCTCTTCCAGTTTTCTTTATGGATCAGAAACATGAACCCTGCTCAAACCAAGCCTGAACAAGCTTGAAGTGATTCAGATGTGATGTCTGTGACAGATACTGTGAGTATCATTTTGCAATTGTATCCGGAATTAAGTGGTCTGTCAGCGATGAGAGCAGTAACCAATGATAGAGGAACAGATATAGCAATGACGGTTGTGATGGTTTGGCCACATCTGCAGAATGACTGATAACGACTACCATACCGATTCCTCTGGAGAACACAACCCTCTTAATGGAAAGTCCAGCAAATTGCACCAAAGAAAATGTGGGTGAGGCAATTAGAAAAGGATATAAGGAATCGCCATATAAAATTAAATCAAGCAAGGTATATCGCCATGGATAGTAAGGCCTGGAAAAACTTTGTGCAGCAAGTCCGAAATCCTACAGCACCCACAACAGCATAGTGGTTACCTGATCCACACCTAGCCCGCTAACTAGGAATCAAGAACAACATGTGAAACAAGAACACTGTAAAATAAAGTGTTAATCTAAATTGTCCCCCAAACACTTAGAATAACTATATGTAATTTTGGAGTATATCACAAAGATTACATATACAGTATTAGAAATAAATAATAGCCAAAAAATTAGGATTGTTTTGTTATTATTATATGTTTTATTTTATCAGAGTGTTTTCCAGTTCATACTAATTAAGTTCGCACATGTTGGTTTTACAGTGCTTTACTCTCATACCCATGCTTTAACTAGAGGAATGCTATTAGAAGCTGGATAATGCTCCTGTTGAATAGGATGTCTGTATCAAACAGCTGGTGCAGACAGCATGCTTCACCCTGTGGATAAGACACTAAAACCTCCGCTGAGCAATAGACTGTGTCAGACTAATTTATTCTGCTGGTGTCTGTGCTCTCTTTGACATAAATGCATGCAAATCACTTTATGAATAAATGTAAGTGAAAAACTTGGCACACAGAGACTGCACAAGTATAGAAAAGTGGTTGTAACCGAGTTGTTTTAAAAATGTTTTTGTGTTGTTGTTTTTTTATTTGTTTGTTTGTTTTTGTGTTTTTGTGTTTTTTTTTTTTTTTTTTTTTTTTTGGTGGTATGTGAACATTCAGGGAACATTCCATTTTATCATTTTGCAATCAGTATAAGATAATAGAACATCAGATTTAAGTAACAGTCATTTAACCAACTAGGCTTCCGAGGTCTAGTGGTATGAGTGTGTGTAGTGAGAAGTGTTCTCAGCCAGAGTTGTTGGTGTGCATAGAAATGCAGCAAGATGGGAAGAATCCGATGTCTTTCTATCACTAAGACTGTATGTACCAACCCCAAGTCTGTTGGCAACTGTGAGAGGACCAGTGAACATTCTGTGTCCTTTTGGGTCATGCAAGGGGCTCCATACCCTCACTTTATCCCCCTCCTAAAAACAAGGAGTATGATCACCCTGCTTAGCATCAGTGTACCTTTTCATGTGACCTTTTGGTGAACAGTTATGTCAGCTGGTGGGTGTACAGGAGCAAACTGCATATGATGTTTATAATTATTTAGTGTATGATGATGTTTCTGTATCTGCACTTTTACAGGCCAAGTAGCTTATTTCTCTAGTGAAACCCAACACTGCTTACATGTTTGCTGCTTAGTAACCCAGGTGAAAAAAAGTACATTTCTACAATGTACTTAAAATGCTCTATTTTCCTAGTCTGGCTATCACCAGACCAAGCTCAATTTAAAATTGAACATTGGTCTGGAGAGTCTGTATGGATTTTCTGCTGCACAAGAGGCGTGATCAACGAGCATTAGTCACGCAATTGGATAGTCCTTCAACCAATCAGATCAACGATCCGGGTGACATACTTTGCAGAGTGATGCGAAAACTCCAGACAGGTTTATCGTGTGTCTCAATCAGCTCCCTAGTTCAGTAGTCAGGGCACTGATCAGGGACTTGCATGATATACTGATTCACGACCTAGGGAACTAGGGAGCGGATTGAGACGCAGGGTTAGTTTGTATTGGTTTGTAGAATTGATCAGCGGTTTGCAGGAGCAGCAATGGCATCGAACAATGTTTGCAGGTTGTACAGAAAAATATGAAAGTGAGTGATATTTACAACTAGTCGAGTGATTTGTTTGCCAACTAAAGAAGTCATTCAGCATCGTTGAGAGGTTAAAATGCGACTCTGATACTGTTCTGGTTCAGTGTAAATGAACGCGGCTGCCCTAAACTACGTCATTGTCATGACAACCAAAAAAATTCCAGTCAGCTCAGGTGGCGCAAGATTCAAGAAGCAGGGAGACGAATAGAGCAAATAATAAAAATAGTCTACCAACAAGGGGCACTGAAGTAAAAGAGTCCTGTACTCACTTCGTTAAGCAAACCACCAAAATAACAGCAGAGAATCATTGTGTGTCATTAATCGCCGTTTGTAATCTTCCCATGAAGAGACTGTCAGATCAACACTCTGCTACATTTCTCTCAGATAAGGTTAATACTTAACTCAATTGGCGTCACTGTGATTGTGCATAGTTATATTGGAGTGACGGGTAGATCAGAGTTTGAAAACTGCTTGCCGTCGCTTCTCTATCGTCATCGTGTTATACCCGCCAATAGCGAGCAAGGTGGATAAGCCAGTCTGTGATTGGTTCCCGCAAAAGTGTAACGGAAGCAATAGAAAATATAGCTGCAAGCAGCAATTCGGGGCCAAGCCCCAGAAGGGGCAGTAGCGCAATAAGGAGCAGGAAGAGCAAAAACAACAGAAATTGAATGTACATGCAAAACAGCTGGTTCAGAAGGACAGGTGGAAATGAAATGAAAATCAATAGAAGTTCAGAGAATGAACAGGGAATGAACTAAAAACACTTGTATCTCATTCAAGAGGAATAAAGATTAGTACAATGCTTATTTGGATAAAAAAGGTATCAAAATGACTCATTACACACAATTGTATAAAGGAACCCCACACGGGATTCGAACCCACGACCTCCGAGTCCAGTGTCCATTTCTCATCTCATTGCACCACTGTGCAGGTGAATGTTTGCACACCTGCCGAAGTTCATTAGTTCATGTGAAAATGAACTCAAAATGAAGAATTTTTATAAAACTGCACTGAATGTTATATTTAATAAGTACTTTAGATCATTCTGCAGCTCATCATGCTGTAGCGCAATACAGAGCAGGAAGAGGAAAAACAGAAAATGAACAAACATGAAACAGCTGGTTCAGAATTACGGGCGAAAATGAACTCAGAATGTACATAAGCTTAGATGAAAATGAACACAGCATGAAACAAAAAGCATTTATTTCTAATCCAAGAGGCAGTAAAGGAATCAAAACACACTATTTCATAAAACCGCTCGACCTGGGATTCGAACCCACTATCTTGGGGTGCAGAGCTCATCAGGTAACTGGCTTTACACATTGAGCTACTTGAGGATGCACATTCAACAATCTGTGGAAGATAACTTTTAGTGTAAGAAAGAATTTACAAAAAAGCATTACTTAGCATGCTAACCATATTAGCATGCTAAGCTAACTTAATGCTAATGAAGCTCATGGTTAACTTGATAGCTGAAGAGCCACATTAAAGAGAATGACAACTGGTTAGCATGCTAAGCAATTAGCATGCTAAGCTAACTAGCATAAGACAACAAACACAAGCAAGGTCACATTCAGAGATGAATATCTTGGGAATGGTAGCGAATATCAAAAATCCGTTCAGTCATTTCAGTGCGGCTCGGTCCAAAGATCACCTGAGCTGATTTTGGACAAAATTGGACAAAAATTGTAGGAGGAGTAGTGAAAAAATGGAATACTGTACTTTTCAAAATGGCCACTACTGTACTGGGTGGAGTCTTAATGTAAGATATTGAATGTGATCAGTATGAAGAGAGGAATCAGTTGTATTGACATTCATTTTTCTGGAACAAAGGGTTCAAAAGTTATAACCTTTACAAAAGTGAATATTTGAACTGGTGGTGGCGCTATAGACTTAGTCCTAGATACTCCAAAGTTGGTCAAATTACTTTTAATTACTATCACTACAAGCATGCCAAATTTGATAATTTTCCTTCTTATGGTTCATTGATTACCATACAGGGGGAAGAAGAATAACTACGAATTTGGACATAAAGGAATTGCATGTGATAGCTTCAGATTAGACCAGTTTTAGGCAGAATGCCTAGAACAGACACAAGTTCTGCATCTTTTCCTGCCACAGTACCTCATGCGGTCTGGGCATGTGTCACACTGAGTTTCGAACCCACGATGCAGAGCATTCGGGATCCGTGGCGTAACACATTGAGCTAATCAGCCATGCAAGTTCATCAGTATGCTAAGCAGAGGTTTCAGTGTGAGAAAGAGTTCACAAAAAAAAAAGCTTCATAGCATGTTAACCATATTAGTATGCAAAGTTATTTAATGCCAACTAAGTTTTGGTTAACCTGTTGACTGAAGACCACATTAGAAAGAATAGCAATAGTTTAGCATGCTAAGCAATTACTGTGCTAAGCTAACTAGCATAAGACAACAAACACAAGCAAGGTCACATTCAGAGATGAATATCTCGGAAATGGTAGTGAATATCAAAAATCTGTTCAGTCATTTCTGTGCGGCTCGGTCCAAAGATCATCTGAGCTGATTTTGGACAAAATTGACCAAAATTTGTAGGAGGAGTAACGAAAAAATTTTTCATTTACTTCAATACGGCAGACAGGTACATTTAAGGAAAATGACAAATGATACATTGTCGGAATCGGCATAAGCCAGGGAATAAAATGACATGAAGCATACACATTTTGGAAAGTGTTTTCAAAAGTTATAAGCGTTTTTGAAATAATCATTACATCTGTGGAACAGTAGGTGGCGCTGTGCTGAAACTTCTCAGGTACCTTCACGACCTTCTAAAGGTCATACATACCAATTTTTGTGAAGATATGTCAAATTGTTTAAAAGATATCGCAATTTATGACAAAATTCAAAATGGCGGACACGTGATTCATCCAATATTGACAGAATCGGTATCGTCGGATTCGGCATGATCCAAGGAATCGAAGAATTGATTTTCTGACAAACTGTTCAAAAGTTATTGGCCAAAATAGCAATTTTTCATATCTCATGACCTGTAGGTGGCGCTGTTCCCAAGTTTGGCATAGACCCTCAGACCATGGTTCTGATGAAGGGTACCAATTTTTGTTTCGATTGCTCAAAGTTTGGCCGAGATACAGCCTCTATACTAATTTTGGGTCGACCTCGTTAACTTCGTGACATCATAACCTTTGAACAAAGATGAATAAAAAAAATCTGTTCAGTCATTTCTGTGCGGCTCAGTCCAAAGATAATCTGATCAAAGATTGGACAAAATTGGACAAATTTTGAAGGAGGAGAAGCGAAAAAAACAAATACTGTACTTTTCAAAATGGCCGCTACTGTAATGGGTGGAGACTTAATGTAAGAAGTTGAATAGCATCAGCATGAAGAGACGAATCAGATGAACTAAATTTAATTTTTCTATGACAAACAGTTCAAATGTTAAAACCGTTAGAATGTTGAAATTTTGAACTGGTGGTGGCGCTATAGAGTTGGTTCTAGAGACTCCAAATTTGGTCCAATCACTATTCATGAGCATCTCTACAACTGTGCCAAATTTCATCATTTTCTCATGTTCCGTTGATAGGGCTGCCATAGACTCCCATTCGGGAGGAAGAATAATAATAATAAAAGGGAAAACGTACAATTACAATAGGGGCTACAGCCCCTTCGGGGCTTGGCCCCTAATGAATGCACAGGTTTCCAGACTGAGTTGCCGAGCTAAATCAAATATCCGGCAGATCAGGCTGGGTTTACCCAGACTACTATTTTCCCGCACTAATTTTGTACTTAATATACTAAAAATTTAGATATTACTTGTAGTACACAATGGGTTCAAATGTACTATAAGTGGTAACTTGGTAAATATATATTTTAAATACAGAGATAGTATATTTAAAAACACATTTTAGTTCATATTTCATGGTGTCAAAATAGCACAGTTGAGTACACTTAGATGTTCTTAAGATTATCTTAAGAAGTACTAAAGAAGAATTTTTAGTATATTAAGTATAAAATTAGTGCGCAAAAATAGAGCACTTTAAGTACATTATTGAAATGTACTTTTTTTCCTCCTGGTAACTAGCTAGCACCCTGTAAACTTGGCCTTTATAACATGGTTTTGTGTTTCTGGCAGAATTTATTGGATTTATAATATCTTACCATTAACCAGAGGCATTTTAGCTACTGCAGGCAAGTCAAATTCCATCACCAGACCACCAAGTCTGGTCTTAAGGTCTCATATATTTTGATATATAATGCAAAGGCATGTATAAATGTTTAATTGTTAATTTAAAGAAAAAAAAAAAAGAAAATTAAACAGAAGAACTGAACAAGGGAAATGTTTTAGTCTGTATTTTATTTTGTGGAGGAGAGAGCCTTAAAAACAATTTTGACACAAAAGACATTCATTTATAAAACTGCAATCCATCTGACTGATAGACAGCTTTGCAGAAAAGGTGACTGCAGATATGGCATCCTCAATCCTCATCAATCCAACAGAGCTACACTTACTTGTCATCATCCTCATTATTGCTGAGAGAAAAGTCCACTGAGAGAAATGAATTGCTTCCTCAGGTCAGAAGCATATAAAATGTAATTCCAGTCACAATGTGTTAAATCCATTGTTTCATTCTTGGGAACCTGTGCTGTTTGTGCCAGAAATTTCAAACTTTCTCAAAGGCTGAGGTACCTGTCAAGAGTTATATTATGGATTTAGAATGGCTCTAAAATTCAAGTTCCCTTTCAGTCGGTTGCTCTTGACGTCTCGTAGGAGATGAACCGACAAATTGGGATCTTGCTAGAGAGACCAATCTATCTCGAGTGTAACTAAAATGTGCCAATACATATTGGCATGCAATAATTGCATCAGCTGCGCTGTCCCGCGGCGCAAGTATTTAACGAGCAGTAAGTGCATTGCATACTCTTCAAAGCTGAGCCTTTGTTCGTCCAGACCCCCGCCAAACCAGTGGGTAAGTGTAAAGGCAAGAGGCCCTGACACGGGCTACACAGAGATGGATGGGACTGCTCTTCAGGAGATGGTGACAGCACTCCTCCTTATCCCAGAGGAGGGCCGGGTGGAAAATCTTGTGTTTCCTTTTCTTTTTGTTCCGCTGCTGGCCCCACAGCCAGCAGTACCCACATTATCAAAAAAAAAAGAAAAAAAAAGAGCAGTTTCCTTCATTTCTGGGTCCCAAGAGGGCACGAAGAGCAGTGGACAGTGCAGAACCGGACCACTTTCATCCTCCTCTCTCACATTCAAAGGCAGGACGACGTTCCCACTGAAATTATTTCAGAGGCTCCTGGGGCATATGGCAGCCACAGCGGCAGTAACACCGATCAGTTTGCTTCATATGAGACCACATCAGCACTGGCTTCATGGCCAAGTCCCGATATGGACGTGACAACACAGCATTTACACCGGCCTGTTGTCAAACCTTTAGCCTGTGGTCAGACCTTTTGTTCCTGTGGGCAAGAGTACCCCTGGAACAAGTGTTCAGGCATGCTGTGGTATTCATGGATGCCTATGCCACCAACTGAGGTACCATATACATTGGGCATGCAGTCTCAGGGGTTTGGACGGGACCCAATCTGTATTGGCATATCAATTACCTCAAGTTGCTAACAGTACCTCTTGCACTGAGCCGCCTAAAAAGCACCTACAGGGCAAAGACATGCTAGAAAGCATGGACAACACTGCGGCTGTTGCGTACATCAACGATCAAGGTGGTCTACACTCCCGTCGCATGTCACAACTCGCCCGCCATTTCCTACTCTGGAGTCAGAAGCATCTGAGGTTGCTTTGTGCCATTCACATTCCTGGCACGCTCAACCGTTTGGCCGACGAGCTATCATGAGCTGTGCTCCCAAGAGAATGGAGACTCCATCCCCAGGAGGTCCAGCTGATTTGGCATCATTTCGGAGCTGCACAAGGAGATCTGTATGCCTCTCCAGAAACCACCCACTGCCAGTTGTTTTATTCCCTGATCGGGGGAACACTCAGCATGGCTGCACTGGCACACAGCTGGCCTCGGGGCCTACACAAATATGCGTTTCCCCCGGTAAGCCTTCTTGCACAGACACTGTGCAAGGTCAGGGAGGACTAGTAGCAGGTCTTGCTAGTTGCGCCCTGTTGGCCCAACCGGACCTGGTTCCCCTGGTTCCTCGCAACAGCCTCACCCACGCCCAGACCTCTGGAAACGCCATGTCTGGCCCCTGGATGGGACGTGGAGGTTCTAGGTGCCTTACCCCAAGAGGTACTTAACACCATCACTTGAGCACTGTCTACAAGACAAGTTTATGCTCTGAAGTGGAACCTGTTCATCGAGTGGTGTTCTTCTTGCTGAGAAGACCCCCAAAAGTGTTCGATCAGTGTTGTGCTTTCCTTCCTGCAGCATGGGTTGGAGCGAAGGCTGTCTCCCTCCAACCTCAAAGTCAATGCTGCTGCTATATAGCTTATCATGACCCCATAGGAGGCAAGTCAGTTGGGAAGCATGAGCTGGTCATCAGGTTCCTTAGGGGGGCGAGACGGTTAAATCCTCCTCAGCCTCCTTCCATATCCTCTTGGGATCTCACTCTGGTGCTCAGAGCACTTCAGATTGTCCCCTTTGAGCCTTTGCAATCAGTTGATCTAAAGTTTCTAACCATGAAGTCTTTGCTTCTGGATGCATTGGCCTCCATCAATGGGTAGGGAACCTGCAGGCATTTTTGGTAGATGAATCATGCCTAGAGTTCGGGCTGGGCAACGCCCATGTGGTACTGAGAGCCTGGCCTGGCTATGTGCCCAAGGTTCCTACCACTCCTTTCAAATACCAGGTAGTGAACCTGCAAGTGCTGCACCTGGAGGAGGCAGACCCAGCTCTAGCTTTACTCTGTCCAGTTTAAGCATTACGAATGCATGTGGACTGGATGCAAAGATTTAGGACCTCAGATCTTCTCTTTTTCTGTTACAGAGGCCAGCAGAAGGGAAAGGCTGTCTCCAAGCAGAGGATGGCCCAATGGATTATGGATGCAATTGCCTTGGATTACCAAGCACAAGTCATGTCCTGCCCGTTCAGGCTGAGAGCTCACTCTACTAGAAGTGTTGCATCCTCCTGAGTGCTGGCACGTAGCACCTTGCTGACAGATATTTGTAGAGCTGTGGGCTGGCGACACCTAATATGTTTCCTTCATGTCGAGCTGGTCTCCACCTGTGTTTTTACCTCAATCGGTCAGAGACACGGAAAGGCCCGGCTTAGTGTCTGCTTGCTGCCCTAATATATGCACTTAATTCTCCAGAGAGTCCCTACGAGGCAGACCCTGTTGAGTCCTCTGATCACCCTCTGGCAGCTGGATGAGTTGTGGAGCATCTGGCACCAGGCCTAAGTCTGATGTATCCTTGAAAACCCCTTCTAGGCTGGGTGTCCATATGTGCAACCCTGAGGGGATACAATATGTGTATTTTCCATGGTAGCTCCAAGCGGAAGCCCGTGTCTTTCCCTTGGCAGAGTCCGCTTTGCAGTCTCTGCCATGTGTTGCATTCTCCCAAACAAGGTGAGAGCCACTCAGAGACGTTCGTTATGTAGACTGGTTACTGGGTTAACCTACTTGGTTAGTGCATATGTGACCCGTCACGGAAACCAGGGACACAAGTTGGCAGCACAACTATTGAGCAAACTGAGAAAGAAGCGTTTTTTTTTTTTTTTTCAAAATTGGTGATTTTCATTTATTTGCAGAATCTGTTAGTTGAGATCACGAAGAAGCATCTCAGTGTTTTAGGTAGCAGTATTGGTTTATTTAAATGCGTACATTTTGAGGTTGAAATCGACTTGTTTTTCTGGGATTCTATCTCGCAGTAGGAGCGTGTCATTGTCTGTTTGTATTTCCATACTGGAATCGGATACGCCGGCTTTTGTTTCTTTTGTCATTGCCACCGCCCTCCAAGGGATGCGGCTACTTATCTTTGCAGCACTCTGGCCGGCTCTAGCTGATATCAAAATTTAATGAAGATGAACGCCGCAAAGAATATCGCAGACGAGCTGAACCATGGCCGTTACACCGAAAATGTTTTGAAGTATAACATACGGCTGGATTCTTTAGCTGCGGAAAAAAAGAGTGGCAGGACATGCGAATTATTGGACATTTAGAGGCAAACAGACGCATAGTAGTGCAAACTTCGGAGATGGTTACATCCACAAAGAAGACCCCGACAAAAAGAAAGTGTGCCCGAACAACTTATTTCATTGGAGGCAACGAGATCTTTTCTGTTTCTTATGGGGTGAGTTTCCATAAACATCAAAGTTTGTCATTTTGTGTTCATTCTTAGAAGACGTAGGCTACACGTTATCTCATGTGTGTGTCTTTTGCTATTAGCTAGCTCAGGACTTTCGTTTTAATTGTAATCGTTAGCATCGTATCACTTGCTAAAAACCCCCATTACTATAATGGGCTTTTAGATGGTAATGTTAGCATCTGTTATTAATTTGAATAACGCTTCAACTGCTTGAATTGACTGGTGTGAATGACTTAGCTCATGTAAACCTTACTATTCTTGAATTGAATGTGACGCTAATAATTTTAGCCAGTTACTACTTAATATTCTCAACAAGGATTTACAGTACTAATGTAATAGTAAATGTATCAGATTAAATTCCTACGTAAGTAAAAGTATAAAGTATCCGTAAAATGTGCATTATAAGTCAAAAGTAAAAGTATTTATTGAAGAGTTTAATGTACAGGATTTTTTTTAATCCTTTGACTCAAACCAGGTCTAACCACTAACTGAGGTCTAAACCAGGACTATAGGGTTATCACAGAATCCTGTTCAAAAAGTCCTAATGTCAAAAAAGATAAATTACTGACATTTACAATGCACATTATCCTTTATTATTAACAGTATGCGGTCTGATTTTTCCCATTGCGTCTGTCGTTGCTATGCAACCATGCAGCTTTACAGGGGGTTTATCTAAATGAGATGTAAATGAGCCCTTTTGTCACTCCCAGTAGGTGAGAACAGACGAGAACTGTAAAATTAGAGGTCATTTTCTGCCCTTTGAGCTTTTTTGAGTGCCTACCTTCAAATGGCCACAACTTCTCCAAATATTATCAGATTTCCATGTGTTACACATCGTTGGAAAGCTTGGAGACTACACTTTCAGTGCACCAGAACCAACTTGTGTCCCTACTTCCCTGGAATTCCTTTTCCTATGGAAAGGGTACACTTTCCCAATGTTATCCAAATCCATTGAGTGGGCAGTGTTCATTTCTCTGTCTAAGCACTGTCCCATCTACTAGTGGGCCCAGCTGTCTTATGCAGGGCACTGGAAGACGGCAGTACTGTGGCATTTTGGTAGGGATCCCAATTTGTCGGTTCACCCCTGATGATGTCAAGAGTGAACTGAAATGGAACGTCTCAGTTATGTATATAACCCTTGTTCCCCGAAGAAGGGAATGGAAACATATCGTCCCATCCCCACAATTGCTGCACCGCTGCTGGGGTGCCGGGTCACCAACGTCGGCTTGGCTCCTCAACGATAAACCTAAGTATGTGATGCACCTGCTGCTCATTAAATACCCACGCTGCGGGACAGTGCAGCTGATACAATGTGCATTGGCTTGTTTTAGTTACACTCAAAGTAGATTGGTCCCTCTAGCGAGATCACAATTTGTAGGTTCACCTCCAACGAGACGTCTTCATTCCCTTCTTCAGAGAAAGTGGGTTACATACATAACCGAGATGACATCTGGGCAAAATGCCAATGTATGAGTTTGTGTCTCATATTAATATCATGATACAGTTAAGCAATATCACATGAGTAACAAGCACAGTATCACACAAGTGCTGTTTTTGTCCCGAATAGCACAAGTGCAAATGTGATATTGATTTTATACAACAGTTCAATAAATAAGAAGTTAATATTGTGTTATATTTTAGGCACAATGTTGTGTTTCATATTTCCATATTTATAAAAAACAAAAAACAACAAAGGTATACAATAGTTCACCTTAGGCCATTGAAGCCTAAAAGTGTAATAAATATTATGTTGAATCAAATAATATATATATATATATATATATATATATATATATATATATATATATATATATATATATATATATATATATATATTATTATTATTTTTTTTTTTTTAAGTTACTTTTTGTAATGTCTATTTGATGCTTTTCTTATTTAACACAATAGTGGCTTTAAATGATCTTTTGTGGGTAATTTCTCAGCCAAATTTGATGTGTGATTGAGATTCATTAATCGCCACAATGTGTCATTAATTTGATTACAATTTTAATTGCTTTCCTGTGTCAAGCATGTTGGATCAACACACTTTATTTGATTTATTTAAAGTTTATTTTAAAGGTTTAGTTCACTTTTAAATGAAAATTACCCCATTATTTACTGACCCTCAAGCCATCCAAGGTGTATATGACTTTCTTCTTTCAGAAGAATACAGAGTTATATTAATAGTCACCCTGATGCTCCCAAGCTTTATAATGGTAGTACACGGAAACCACCTGTTTAAAGCTAAAAAAAGTGCATTCATCCATCATCAGAATCAGAATCAGAAAGAGCTTTATTGCCAGGTATGTTGTTTACACATACTAGGAATTTGTTTGTGACAGAAGCTCCGCAGTGCAACAGAGTAACAGCGGCAAGACAAGACACATAATAAAGAGAATAAAATAATAATATACATTTACAACATTTACAAGCTAGATAAAGTGCAAAAAAAAGCAAAAAACAATATATAATATAGACAATTTGTATGTACGGTTATGTGTGCAAATTTGAAATATAAATAAGTGTTTTAAGTAAAAGATGTGTAAGTGTTGTGTGTTCCGTGTTTGTCAAATGTTCATGAGATTAATTGCTTGAGGGAAGAAACTGTTCTTGTGTCTGGTCGTTCTGGTACTCAGAGCTCTGTAGCGTCGACCAGATGGCAACAGTTCAAAGAGGGAGTGTGCTGGATGTGAGGGGTCCAGAGTGATCTTTTTTGCCCTTTTTTTCACTCTGGCTAAGTACAGTTCTTGGAGAGTGGGAAGGGTTGTGCCAATGATTCGCTCAGCAGACCGGACTACCCTCTGTAGTCTTCTGATGTCAGATTTGGTAGCTGAGCTGAACCAAGCGGTAATTGAAGTGCAGAGGATGGATTCAATGATGGCAGAGTAGAACTGTTTCAGCAGCTCCTGTGGTAGGTTGAACTTCCTCAGCTGGCAAAGGAAGTACAACCTCTGCTGGGCCTTTCTCACAATGGACTCAATGTGGTTGTCCCACTTCAGATCATGTGAGATGGTGGTGCCCAGGAACCTGAATGACTCCACTGCAGTCACAGTGCTGTTCATGATGGTGAGTGGGGGGAGAGCAGGGGGTTTCTCCTGAAGTCCACGATCATCTCCACTGTCTTGAGCGTGTTGAGCTCCAAGTTGTTAAGACTGCACCAGACAGCCAGCTGTTCAACCTCCAGTCTGTAAGAAGACTCGTCACCGTTCTGGATGAAGCCGATCAGTGTGGTGTCATCTGCAAACTTCAGGAGCTTGACAGAGGGGTCTTTGGAGGTGCAGTCGTTGGTGTACAGGGAGAAGAGCAGTGGGGAGAGAACACAGCCCTGAGGGGCGCCGGTGCTGATGGTGAGGGTGCTGGATGAGAATTTTCCCAGCCTCACTAGCTGCTGCCTGTCTGTCACTGACAGACAGAGGTGGGCACGGAGAGCTGAGTTAGTTTGGGCTGGAGGAGTGATGGGATGATGGTGTTAAAAGCAGAGCTGAAGTCCACTAACAGGATCCTCACATAAGACCCTGGTCTGTCCAGATGCTGGAGAACATAATGCAGTCCCATATTGACTGCATCATCCACAGACCCGTTTGCTCGGTAAGCAAACTGCAGGGGGTCCAGTAAGGGTCCAGTGATGTCCTTCAGGTAAGCCAGAACCAGTCTTTCAAATGACTCCATGGCCACAGACGTTAGGGGGGTTGTTGGAGGTGTGAATGGTGATTTTTCAAACCTGCCATAAAACTCGTTCAGATCATCTGCCAGTTGTTGATTCTCCACAGAGCTGGGGGATGGTGTCTTGTAGTTGGTGATAACTTTCAGACCTTTCCACACTGAAGCTGTGTCATTACAAGAGAACTGATTCCGAGGCTTATCAGAATAATTCCTCTTTGCCACTCTGATCTCCTTTTCCAGTGTGTATGTGGCCTGTTTGTACAAGACTCTGTCCCCTTTTCTGCGAGCATCTTCTTTGACCTGACGCAGCTGGCTGAGTTTTGCAGTGAACCAGGGTTTGTCGTTGTTATAAGTTAAATGAGTCTTTGTAGGAATGCACAAATCCTCACAGAAACTGATATATGAAGTTACAGTCTCTGTGAGCTTGTCCAGATCGCTGGCAGCAGCTTCACAAACACTCCAATCAGTCCATTCGAAACTCTGTTTCAGTGGTCCATCTCTTTACAGTCCTTGCTACAGGTTTAGCTGATTTCAGTTTCTGCCTGTAGGTCGGTATGAGATGAACTAGACAGTGATCAGAGAGCCCCAAATCTGCCCGTGGGACAGAGTGATATGCATCCTTTATTGCTGTGTAACAGTGATCCAGTGTATTACTGTCTCTGGTGGGACAAGTGCTGTCTGTATTTTGGAAGCTCATGCTTTATTAAAGTCCCCAAGAATGATTAAAACAGAGTCCGGGTGTTGTTGCTCACTCTCTGTGATCATATAAGCGAGTATCTGTAAAGCCAAGCTCATGTGTGCTTGCAGAGGAATGTAGACGCTCACCAGAATGAACGAGCAAAACTCCCGCGGCGAACAGAACGGCTTGCAGTTAATGAAGAGTGTTTCAAGATTGGGACAGCACATCTTCTTTAACACAGTTACATCTGAACACCACCTTTCGTTGATGTAAAAGCACGTCCCGCCGCCGCGTGATTTCCCCTTTGATTCTGCGTTGCGATCTGACCTAAACAGCTGAAAACCCGGCAGACTTAACACGCTGTCCGGAATGGCATCGTTCAGCCAGGTTTCCGTGAAGCACAGAGCAGCCGAGTTCGAAAAATTCTTATTTGTCTGGGAGAGCAGAAAGAGTTTGTCCATTTTGTTGGGCAGAGAGCGGAGATTCGCCAGATGGATGCTAGGCAGCGCTGTTCTTAATCCGCGCTGTCTGAGCTTCACGAGGGCACCGGCGCCCTTTCCCCGTCTGCGCGTCCTGAAGCGCCTACACAGCGCTGCCGCTCCGCCGACTACAACATTCAATAAAACGTCTGAATAATTGAAATCCGGTAAAAGATTTTGTGGTGTGTACTGCCAAATGTTCAGCAGTTCATCCCTGGTAAAACTAATGGTGTTTGAAAAACAAAAAACAGGAAAAACTAACAAAAACAGCACAAACACTGAAGAGCTAAGCACTGTGGCTGCCATGCGCGGCACCATCTTGTTTTACCTATCATAATTGTGATTTACCTAATCATAATTTACCTATCATAATTGTGACAATCATAATTGTCCTCCACACAGCTCCGGGGGGTTAATAAAGGCTTTTTGAAGCGAAGCAATGCGTTTGTGAAAGAAAAAATATCCATATTTAACACATTATAAAGTTAAATAACTAGCTTCCACCAGACCGCCTTTCCTATTCAAGATAGTGTAACACCTCTTAAAGTTCAAAACGCATATGCTACATCCAACGCTTTCCGTATTCAGCTTATCAAGTCCAGTCACCTTTATTTATATAGCGCTTTTTACAATCAGATTACTGGTATATAATTTTGGCTGCACAGCAGCTCTTAAGAAAATGGTGTCATTGTCCATCATAAGTAAATTCAGTATTGATTCATTCGGTTGTAAGAATCAATAGTTATTAATTTAGTTCATTTATCTATATCAGCAGTGGAGTGAACAGTGATGTCATCATCCAGCTCAGTTCAGTTCTCATACAGTGGTGTCAATGCAGGCAGATTAAAACACTGTTGAATATCAAATGTCAAGTGTGCCCAACTAAGCAAGACAAAGGCGACAGCGGCAAGGAACCCAAACTCCAACAGGTGACATCAGGTGGCAAACAGATGTTAAAATGGAGAAAAAAACCTTGGGAGAAACCAGGCTTAGTCGGGGTGGCCAGTTCTCCTCTGGCCAACAGCGAACAGTGCTTTATTATGATTCAGGCAGCTATCATAAGTCCGATTGGGATTGCAACAGTCAAAGTATTTATTCCAGTTCCATCCAGTTGAGGATCGTATTTATCACGCCGTTATGGACGGTTTGTTGAGGAACTGTGCCACTGGCTGTTGTGTTGATGAGACCTTCACAGTGGATGATCTAGTTGACTCAATCTCTGCTGACACTTTCAGGGCTTTCAGGCCTTTCAGGCTTTCAGGGTTGTTATTCAGCTAGTTATGTAACTTTGTAACGTGTTAAATATGGATATTTTTCTTACACAAACACATTGCTTCACTTCAGAAGGCCTTTATTAACCCCCCAGAGCTGTGTGGAGTAAATTTATGATGGATGAATGCACTTTTTCTCTGAGCTTCAAACAAGTGATTTCCATGCACTGCCATTATACAACTTTGGAACATCAGGGTGATTATTAATATAAATCTGATTGTATTCATCTGACAGAAGAAAGTCATATACGTTTAGGATGGCTTGAGGGTGAGTAAATCATGGGGTAATTTTCATTTTAAAGTGAACTAATCCTTTAATAACTTTGTCAAAGTAAAAAAATAGTTAACTTAAAGCCAAAGTAAATACACTTGGGTTTTCATTTAAAAGACTTTATTTAAAGTTTTAAATGTTGATGCTCCTCATGAAGTTTAATTAAATATTTAACATAAGTTTTAATGACATACCCTTTATTTGAAATGTTAAAGCCAAGATTAAGATAATTTAATTACTTATTTAATATTCATTAATATACTGTTCATATACTCTGGTCATTTAGGTTAATTATATCAGTATTCTGAGTATGGGCAATGATGACATCATTCTCTGTCAGCTTGAGTGGAAGGTAGGTGGCTTAATTAATATTGCATATTATCCTTTACTGTTTACCGCTATGATAGTAAGATTTCATCTTAACTTTCGCTAGATTGCTAATTTCACAGACCAAAAACCTCACATAATTTACTGCACTGCAAATAGTGCGACAAAGCCCTGTCACTCATCTATACTGTAACTCAAATTACAATCACTGTCTGCATGTTAAAGGGATGGTTCATCCAAAAACACAACTGGTTCTCAAAATCTGATAGCCATGTGATATTCTAGTGATAACACTAGAATACCGTGATAACACTCTTCTACCCTTTCACCATTTATTTCCACTGTATTTTTTTCATAAGTACTACACTTCATGTACCACAAACTGTAGTTTTAAGAGTTTTCAGGCTAGAATGTAGTTGATTAGACCTGAAATATGTGACTCATATTTATTCATAGTGCCTATTTTACAATTTGTTTGGACATTTTTGGAGATGCGAGCTCCAGGCCGTCAGCGGCCTTTCAGTGCTTGTGTACCCACCGAGAACAGCTTCATCTTGGCCAGTGCTTTGGGGATTTGCACCTGGCTCTTATAGTGGTTAAACATGAGATATAATTCATTTTGGGTACATAAAAAAGGCAATCTTTGGTCTTAATTATTACTTGTTCCAGAGCAAATCATATTGGGCTATGTTAAATTTAATAAATATTTAACACATATGGTATCCCCTCAGGGTTGCACATATGGACACCCAGCCTAGAACGGGTTTTCAAGGATACATCAGACTTAGGCCTGGTCCCAGATACTCCGCAACACATCCAAATAATTTATAAATTATTAAATCATTGCTGACACATCAAACCAAGCTGTATTCAATTTATCGTAACTCTTCAACCAATTGCACTATACAAATAATTCAATTTGCTCCTGACAGTAGACAGCATGCTCTTTTTGTCATTATATGGTCAGCAAATGACGGCAGCTTTCCGGGAGAGCAGGAAGGAGAGATACTGAGCGTGGCATTTTAGAGAGTTTTGGATTGCATTAAATAATAAAAGAAATGAACAAAAACATAGTGAAGATGAACTACACAACAGAAGAGGTGGTGATTTTGGGCTGATTTTTAAATGAGACTCTGGATGAGGCTGAGCAAGACTCTTTTGCATGTGGTGTGTGCATATATGCGTGTGTCCGTTTATATATATATATGCGTTCATGTGTGCATCTGTATATGAGTGTGTGTATGGGAAAAAAAAAAGAAAAAGACTTGCATATATGTATAATAGTTGAATTGTCAAGTTTGAAGTGTTAAGTTCATTATTTTTCTTGTTTTTCTAAATAAAAATCAGAAAATGTGTTCCTGTTTTTTTGTTGTTTTTTTTTGGTCTATTTAAATTCTATTTACAAACAGCAGACACACAAATGGTCAATAACTGTCATTTCTTGAAAGCCATTTGTTTTGACACCTTGCACTTGAAAATAGCACATTCTGTTTTTTGTTTTTTTCAGTCAAAAAAACTAAATATGTGAAAATCACCTATTTTAGCATCAGGGCTATATTTGACTTATATCCTGTAGAGCACTGCTTCTGTACGTTTGACTAAATTGTACAATTATGTTTATTTCCTATTGTTGTTTATAATGGATATGTTGTTAATTTAAATTACATTTAAGTTACATTAATATGCCATTAGATGGCTGCAAACTTTATGAGTGAATGAGTCAGTTGCAAGAGACTTTTAAACTGAAAGGGACATTTGTAAACAAAGACATTGTTTTAATGACATGGTCTTTCTCTTTCTCTCTTTGAAGCGATAAAGTGGTAGTTGTGTGGACTGTCAATGGAGGAACAAAAATCTCATTTAAAATATCTTAATTTGTGTTTTGAAGATGAACGAAAGTCTTACGAGTTTGGAACGACATAAGGGGTGAGTAATTGAGGACAACTTTTTCATTTTGAGCTATCCCTTTAAGTCTAACATCACAACCTAACATCAAAATCAAAACCATCACCTGACAAGATACAACCAGATGCCAAAAGCAAACATCAAATGGTGGTAATATTCCCTCACAGTGTGCTTTAATAATAACGAAAAATCATGTCAATACATATGAGCCATATCACACGAGTAACCATGCGATATCACTCTGAATCAGCACAGCTGTGATTAGTGTAGCAGTTATGTATTTTAGACTATTATTTTGTGATTCCACTTGCCATGACCATATTTGGGGTTTCCTGCCGCCATGCTGACTTGGGGTGTTGATGCACTTTGCTGCTTCCCAGTCTGCATGAGACGTCACAGCGGTAGGTCGTACAAAGTTTTTGCGGTGATTCAATTAAGGCCATGTTTCATGTAACAGCTAAATTCACATGATATATTTGTATGATTGTAATTCAAAACCCCTCTGTGATGTACAGATGTTTCGTTGATTATTTTTCTTTACTTAAGTTACTTTTAATATCTATCTTTCTCAGCGTCGTGCATTGCTGCCGCATGCTGTTTATATGCTGCACAAGTCCTCATATATTGCCATTTGTGTTATACAGGCTTTATTGCTATATGTTCTTAAAATGCGTTTTGTAAAAAGTATATTGCCCAGTCTGCATGAGACGTCACAGCGCGTCGTGCATTGCTGCCGCACGCTGTTTATATGCTGCACAAATCCTCATATATTGTCATTTGTGTTATGGTGCGTTCACACCGGACGCGAATGAAGCGGTAAGTGCGAGTGATTTACATGTTAAGTCAATGCAAAGACGCGAATTGACATCCTGCGGTGCGATTTGCGCAAATGAAGCGGCGCGAATTTAGCCATTCGCGCAAGTTGAAAAATCTGAACTTTGGCAAATTTCCGCGCCGCATTAACCAATCAGGAGCTTGCTCTAGTAGTGACGTGACGTAGTGAGCTGAGGCAGAAATTCAAAACAACAATGGAGGACAAAATCACCATCGCTATACATCTTCATACATTTATAGAAACAGAAATAAAAAGGATCGTGTTTGAAAAAAAGTGAGTGAGGAGGTCGGACAATCTGATAAGTTGTAAAAAAACGCTCTTTACTCAATTTGAGCTATATATACTTATTAAGACTACAAGCCAACTAAAGATGACCAACTGAACTTATTCGCTGTAATTTACAATTATTTCCCCACTGACAAGTTGTGTTTATTCAGAGGAAGTGTGCAGAAAGCAGTGGGAGAGTCTGGGACACATAAAGGAGCGGGAGAGCCCCTCTCATGATGCAAATTCGCGTCTGTTGTGAAGGGATTTTTATGCGTGAATGAAGCGAGCAAACTCAAAATGTTCAAGTGTACAACTACGATTTATTTGCGCAAGTCGCGTCTGGTGTGAACGCAGCATTATACAGAATAAAATGAGATTTTTCGCAGTCTGTCTTTGATTACGACACAACGCAGAAAACACACCGCTACAACTGGGGCACGTTCAAGCTCACACCGGTGCGCAACGTTTTGCTACGTTTTCCGGGTTGAACGACACGTTTCCTGGAAACGGTGTGCAACGGGTTTGAGATGCGTTTTCTCTTGTTTGGTGGGCGTGTTAGAAATGTCAGCCCAATCAGCGGCAAGATGTATATAAACCACGCGGTATTAAAGAGACAGCTCGCACACTGGGTATTAATGTAACATAAAAATACTTTACTTATATATTTTGGTGTTGTATTGTGAAGGTACACTTTAATAAACTTTTCTATACTCTGATTATATAATGGTAAATATTACAATATCAAAGCACAACAACAGTGATCAGCATTAATGATAAGCCTATTAAACAATAAAATAATATAGATCATAACACAGTCTGGGAGGTAAGAAGTGGATTATCCTTCACCTGAAATGTTTGTCTTTTCATCCTGAAATGCAAGGCAAGTGTTGTATCACAATAATGAGAAGTTTCCACAAATCCTTTCACTGGATAGGGATGTTCTCTTTTATTCTGAACGGCAAGGGCAGTGACTGTAACATCGAGCGTATGTTGCAGTATTAAACACGTATTTATACCGACTTCATCAGGCTCCGAAAATTCTTCAAAATAACACAAAGAATGTCTTTCTCAGTTGCCATAGTTGCAACGCTTGCATCATCACAACAGGGTGTTCAACGCGCCACCGTTTCCGTTTAAAAAACGTTTTGCAACGTTTTGTCGGGGCTGAACGCAGCACTGGTGCCGTGATCGTTGCTTCACTCGTCGTGGGACCGGACATGTTACACGCGAGTGGAAGAGTTGCCGGGGTGATAGGCCAACGAGTGCACTGCTGCAACGTGACTAAGTGGATGAGAGGTTCGCTATTTGTGTATAGCAAACATGGACTGAAAAATCCTTGGTTCAGTAGACTGTTAAAAAAAAAAAAAAAACGAAGCTGAATGAACTGAAATATTTTGATAATTGGACTTAATTACACTGAAGATTTTTATTTTACTCCTTTTAAAAAAAGAAAAAAAGGGGATTGAAAGTTTTTTTTTTTTTTTTTTTTTTTTTATAAATCAGAATATGGAGGGTTTAAATCAGAGGTGCCCAAACTAGGGCCCGCGGGCCCGTGATAACCTTTGATTTGGCCCACCGTACCGTCCGAGGAGAGAGAGAGGGAGAGCGAGAGAGAGAGAGAGAGAGAGAGAGAGAGGGGGTGATACCTTCGACACAGATTGTCATTTCTAATTTGACATAACAATTTTGTTTGTTTTATTGTTGAACTACAACAGAGTAAACTGAAATTAAATGTTTAAATTAAATGTAAATTAATAATGAAAAAAATGCGCAATTCAAGGTGCAGCACTGCGTGCTTTGCGACACATGACGTCAATTAACGTCAACAAATTAAACGCAATAATGGAGAAATCAAGGCAGTGGCACACAGACAAGAGGAATTTTAAAAAAGCTTGGCAAGATGAGTTTTTATTCACAGAAGTCAAAGGCAGTGTGTGTAGTTTGCAAACAGTCTGTTGCTGTTTTAAAAGAGTACAATATCCGTCGTCATTACAAAACAAAACATTCTGCAGCTTTCTCAAAGTACAGCGGCGAGGCGCGAAAAGAGAAGGCTAACGAGCTGCTTGCTGGACTTCGATCTGAACAGAGCGCGCTGCTACGTCCTTCATCAGCACAAGAAAGCGCCACACGGGCCAGTTTTCAGATTTCCGCTCTACTGGAGAGTTCGTCAAGGCATGTCTTGCAGTGGCTGCAGAAGCAGTTTGTCCTTCTCAGGTACGAATGTTCTCACAAATTAGCCTGTCAAGAAATACTGTTACCCGACGCATAGAAGACATGGCTCAAGACATCGGCGAGCAAATCAAGGCAAAGGCAAGTGCGTTCTCTGCCTATTCAATAGCCTGTGACGAGAGCACCGACATATCCGATTCCGCACAGCTGTTGGTATTTTTGCGTGGAGTAAATGAAACTTTTGATGTGACACAAGAGCTGGCTGGCATTGAGACCCTTTCTGGTACTACTAAAGGAGAAGATCTCTTTTTTTGCTGTTGAGAGAGTGTTGGAAAAAAACGAATTAAAGTGGGAGAAGATGGCCGGCATTACAACTGATGGAGCACCGGCAATGGTAGGGAGGAAATCTGGCCTTGCTGCATTTGTGTCTCAGAAAGTCAGTGAATGTGGAGGAAAAGTTGTTAAGTACCACTGCATTTTACATCAAGAACAACTATGTGCTAAATCTGTCAGGCTTGTGGATGTGGTGCGTGACGTCATTAAAATTGTCAACAATATACGCTCCAAGGTGCTTTCTCACCGACAGTTCAAGACACTGATGGATGAGATGGATGCGCAATATGGTTATGTGTTGTACCACCAGGAGGTCAGATGGCTCAGCCGTGGAAAAGTTCTCAGGAGATTTTTTGATCTGCGTGATGAGATCAGAGTTTTTCAGGAAAGCAAGGATGGTAACATTCAAGTGCCCACAGATAAGAAATGGCTCTCTGACCTGGCTTTCCTTGTGGATGTAACAGAGTTGCTCAATATTTTGAATGTTCAGCTCCAGGGAAAGGACCAGATTATCACCCAGCTTTTTGATCACGTCAGAGCCTTCAAACAAAAACTACTGCTGCTCAGAAGACATCTCTCAGCAGGTAACAGTAACATTTACAGTTATAATATTGAGGATATTTTGTGCAATTATAATTATATTATTATTAATTATATTTAGAATTATATGTGGAGTTTACATTACATATATTCAGTAATGTCAGCATTTGTATTTTTGTTGTACATCAAGCTGATAAAATGTGCTTAAAATTAGCTAGTTTCTTAAATTGTCATGAAATAATAATTTTCTTTTTTTTCAGTTATTTATTCTATTTTTTCTCCCTCTGTTTTACATCCCTGTCCTTGTCTCACACTGTTCTCTCTGTTTCTCATCCCACATGCAGGAAATTTAGTTCATTTTCCCTGTCTTGGAGAGGTAGGCATGGTGAAAGAGAAGGTCCATGAGTATGATGCTGTTCTCAGCAACCTTATTCAGGAGTTTGACAGCCGCTTTGAGGACTTCAGACACAGCACTGCTGACTTTGAGTTGTTTGCTCACCATCACCATCAGTGTGGATGCAGTCAGAGATGATCTTCAGATGGAACTAATTGAGCTTCAGTGTGATTCAGAACTGAAACACAAGTTCACATCCCTTCCCTTGACAGACTTCTACAAATGTGTCCCAGCTAACAGGTACCCAAAGATGTGTAAGCAGGCACAAGTGATGCTGTCTCTGTTTGGCAGTACCTACCTCTGCGAGCAGACTTTCAGTCTGATGAACTTGAACAAGAGTAAACTAAGAAGCCAAATAACTGACTCTCACCTACATAATATATTGTCTTTGACTGTAAGTCAGCTACAGCCCAATCTTGAAAAACTTCTGAAAAATAAGGACCAGCTTCATATCTCTCATTAGGTTACTGACATTGCAACCACATGGTTTTATTATTGATTGTGTATTTGGCATTGAACTGTATTGTACATTGAACACTTGGGGATTGTTGCCCATTTAATTGTTCATTAAAATGCAACACTTTACAAATAAAACTGCATTAGTTAATCAGATTAAAGTTGTTTTATATTTATTTTAAATATTATGAAATAAATAAACCCATAGCAACTTTAATATAATATAGTTTGATTTATGATGCAAAATTTACTTTTGGCCCACGGCTCTCAATCAAGTTTGATTTTTGGCCCTTCCTAGGAAAAAGTTTGGGCACCCCTGGTTTAAATGGACAGATGAATATAGGAAGAGGAAGAGGTGTACTGAGGTTCATCGAAGTACATCAGGCAGTTGGGGCTAATAAAATTAGTCCGTTTTCATCAACCCCAATTCACACAAGACATAGCATAATGATTCAACTGTCAATATGAATGACCTGTCAAAAGTCAACTTAATTGTTAAGCAAGATGTTAATGAGCCCCCATACTTCAGAGGTGATGAAGAAGAGAAAATTTGTGTTGACGAGTGGGTAGAGACAATAAAAGTATACTTGAGAAAGCGTGAAGTACCCTTGAAAGATCAAGCCGACAAAGTTCTGACAAAGCTGAAGGGCAAAGCACGTAATGTAGTGAAAGTTGGATTGAGAAGTAACCCACTGATTAACCTCAGTGATGGTCCAAATCCATTTTTTGACCTGCTCAAGCAACATTACAGTGATATTGTATATTAGTGCATGCCTTTGGCAGATTTTTATGCCACATTGGCTTTGAAAAATGAGAAACCATTTGACTACTGGATCAGGCTGCACAATGCTATTGATATCGCTGGGGAGGGACTAAAAAGACAAGGAAAAACTCTTGATGACCCTTTACGAGAAGTCACTGTGATGTTCGTTCGGAACTGCCCAGATCCAGAGCTGGCTCTAATATTCAAGTGTAAGCCACTGGATGAATGGACCGCAGCTGATGTGCAGATTAGACTGGGTGAGTATCAGAGGGAGAATAAGCTCCTACAATGCAAGTCTAATGTACATGTGACTGGCATTGCGTGTCATGTTTAGTCAACAGACATTTCATGTGCTCATGGCCGTGGTATGGAGAAGAATGCAGCAGTGGCGCCATCTCAGGATAATGAACACTGTACTCAGGATCAGTCTTTGAGTCGCATGATCTTGAGTCTTTTGGAACGAGTTTTGGACCAGGGTCCATGTCAGCACACAACGAGAGTGAACAGACCTCAACAAAAAGTAAGGAGTGTAGTAACCAAACAAAATGTAGCATGTGAAGTATGCAGAGATGCAAGTCATGACACTTTTTCACACTGTCGAATAAATCGTTTGTGTTTTAACTGTCATGCCTCTGGCCACAGAGCTTCTGATTGTTCTGCTGGGACTGCCCTCAAACCAAAAGTTCAACAGAGCAACCCTGACTCTGTTCAGTTGGGAAACTAGATGGCCCACATGAGGAGGGGACTAGTGGAGGGCCATGCATTATGTCCCTGTGTAATGAGGATATTGATTTGGGGTCTGTTTATTCTGAGTTTTGCAATAGTGTTGATGAAAAGACAAAAGTGATTTTCCAAAATGTGCAGAGGCTTAACACAAATGATGACCTGTTCTTTACTGATGTTTGGATACACAATGTTGTTTCATTGCTAGGCATGCTTGACAGTGGGTCTATGGCCTGCACTATTAGTACGCAAGCCCTGTCCAAACTTATAGAAGCAAAAGTACTCACCTCGGATGAGGTTTCTCCAACGCTGCTCACACTAATTAGCTGTGGAGGTCAGAAAACAAGCCCGCTGGGAGTATGTGATGTACAGATGAAGGTGTTTGACTGCTCCTTCACTGTATCTGCTTTAATTGTTGATGGGCAAAATGCTGACCTAATTTTAGGAAGCAATGTCATAAAACATCTCATTCATGACATGAAAATATCAAGTGATTTCTGGGGCAGAATATCTGACTCGCAGGGCAAAAATTCTGATTCAGGAGCTTTGATTCAGCTTTTGTGTAACGTTGAATCATGGAAAGGAACTAACCCGCCTAATAAAGTATACTAAGTATAAATAAACTAAGAGGGATGGCAGTACACCAGTTAAAGTTATCAACCCATCGAACAAACCTGTCTGTTTGAAACGCAACTGCAAGTTGGCTGATGTGTACACCTGCATGGCTCTTGAAGACTTTGATGTTGACTGTCTTGACATGTCTTTCCAACAGATGAAATATTTGCAGTGTAATGTAGTGGAGACTGGAAGCCAGGCTAATTGCAGTAACAAGCAGTGCGGGATTGAGGAACAACACTGCACGCCACATGGGCTGGCTGGCTCAACGCTGTATAGCCTTGGACTCCAAGATATTGACATAAGCTCGAATTCTTTGACACCTCACTGGAGAGCGAGGTTAGCTGAACTGTTGATCAAGTTTGAGTCAATATTTTCGCATCTCGGACTGGACTGTGGTAAAGCCAAAGGTGTTGTTAATAGAATCTGCCTCAGTGATACTAAACCTTTCAGGCTTCCTTACAGAAGGTTGTCACCGTCACACTTTGAGAAGCTGCGAGAGGCCTTAGATGACATGGAGGAGCATGACATAATCAGGAAGTCAATGAGTGATTATGCATCACCTCTGGTGTTAGTCTGGAAAAGAAATGGTGACCTGAGGCTGTGCACAGACTTCCGCTGGCTGAATGCGCGCACCGTCAAAGATGCACATCCTCTTCCGCATCAAGCGGATGCACTTGCGGCTCTAGGTGGTAATGCATTTTTTTCCACAATGGACCTAACATCAGGCTATTATAACGTGGAAGTACACGAGGACGACAGGAGATTCACAGCTTTTACTACTCCATTCGGCCTATATAAATATAATAGGCTTCCACAGGGCCTATGCAATAGCCCTGCGACATTCATGAGGATGATGATGAATATATTTGGTGATCAGAACTTCATGAGCATGCTGTTATCTCGATGACATCCTCGTTTTCGCTCCTGATGAACAGCTTGCTTTTGAATGACTAGAGATGGTATTCCAGAGACTTAAGGCTCACAATTTGAAACTGTCTCAAAAGAAGTGTCATTTTATGAAATCTTCTGTTAAGTTCCTTGGCCACATTGTGAGTTGTGACGGCATGGCTACAGATCCTGAAAAGGTCAGAGCTATTGTTGACATCACAGAACAGGATCTTATGGAAGATGGCTCCGACATTCCATCACAGACGAAAATAAGGTCGTTTTTGGGGATGGTGGTTTTCTACCAGCAGTATATCAAGGGCTGTTCTCGCATTGGTAGACCCCTATTTGCATTAACATCAGGCATGAGGAAACGAAGGCATACCAAAGGGCAGAAAACTTACCTCTTCAGACTGGACCCAGGAATGCAGAGATGCCTTTAATGCTCTGAAACAAGCTTTACTCGAAAGAGTAATTTTGGCACATCCAGATTTTAGTAAACCCTTCTTGCTGTCTGTTGACACTTCCAGTAATGGGCTTGGTGCTGTGCTTTCTCAGGTAGGGGCAGCTGGAGAAGTTGCTCGCCCCATTGCCTTTGCTAGCAAGTCTCTTAATTATGCCCAATCCAAATATCCAGCACATAGGCTGGAGTTTTTTGCTCTCAAATGGACAGTTTGTGACAAATTTAGTCACTGGCTCAAGGGTCAGCAGTTCTCAGTGTGGACGGACAACAACCCACTGACCTACGTTCTTACAAAACCCAAGTTGGATGCTTGCGAGCAAAGATGGGTCGCAAAGATGCTCCATATAATTTCGACATCAAATACATTGCTGGGCCTAAGAATGTAGTAGCAGATGCCCTCAGCCATGAGCCGTTTGTGCATCCCAGTGTGTTCCACCGTCTTACCAGAGTGCCCTATGGTGCTCTCTTGGAGGAGTCTCAGATAGTGAACACAGAGAATGTCCAAGATGTGTTCCGCTGGTCATGTCACCCTTTTGAGGCACATGCTCAGGACAAGCCCTGTTCAGATATTGAAGTGAATCATGCTGATTTGTCTAGGCAGTCTGGTATCACTGAGGAGGACATTTCTGCCATACTGGACAGCAGTAGACATCAGGAAAGTCAAGTACAACCATGTGCTCACTTGCTGCCACAGCTGCTTGAGTCAATAATTCCATCTCATTTGTCAGATGATCCAGTACTGTCTAGGCAAGAGTGGAGGACTTACAACACACTGATCCTGACCTGAACAGAGTGCTCTTCTTTGTGGAGTGCAAACGTAGGCCGTCCAGGAGAGAGAGGAACAAGGAGGCGCAGAGTGTTCTTTGGTTTCTAAGACACTGGAACAAACTATCATTAAGAATGGGTTTATTATATCGAGTCTCTAAAGATGTCATCACAAGGAAGAAGACTTTTCAGTTTATTGTGCCTGCCACTCTTCAAGATGTAGTGCTTAAGGGAGTGCATGATGAAGCTGGGCACCAGGGACAACACAGAACGCTCTACCCAACCAGACATCGGTTTTACTGGCAAGGAATGGAAAGGGATGTTAAAGAGTACGTAAGATGCTGCAGAAGATGCGTTGTCAGCAAGTCACCAGAGCCTGAGGCAAGAGCTCCACTTGAGAGTGTTAAAACATCAAGACCACTTGAGATGGACAAACCAAACCAAAGCATTTACGGGTTTCCCGAGCGAGTACATTCAGATCAGGGAGCCAGTTTTGAAAGCGGTCTTATTTCTGCAATGCTCCAGCTTTCTGGTGTCCAAAAATCCCATATGACACCCTACAACCCAATGGGTAATGGGGCTGTTGAGAGATTTAACCGCACGTTAAGCAACATGATTTGTGCATTACCACCTAAAGCTAAGCACAGATGGCCTCAAATGTTGAAGTCTCTCACTTTTTGCTATAATGCAACAATTCATGAGACAACTGGCTTTCCTCCATTTCAGTTGATGTTTGGTAGAACTCCCAAGTTGCCCATCGACATGATGTTCGACTCTGCGCTGCTTGATGACCAGGTGGTCGACTACAACCAGTATGTGCAGTTCTTGAGAGATGATCTTGCACAAGCTATGAAATTGGCCCAGTCTTCTGCTTCGAAACAACAACTGAGGCAAGCGAATCTCTACAACAAAAAGCAGAAAGGTGCTCCAGTGAACATTGGCGATAGAGTGCCGCTGGCTATTAAGGGTGAGAGTGGCAAGAGGACAACTGCTGATAGATGGGAGAGTCACATCTACACAGTGACAGGAATGAACGATGAGGTCCATACATTCCATATCAGAAATTCTGTGACTGGTACTGAGAAAGTTGTTCATAGAAATCTCATTATGCCAGTGAACTTCCTACCTCTCCAGAACAAAGTGTCTAATATTGATGCATGTGAGAATGCTGTCTCATGCTCATCAAGTCTGTCTGTTAGTGAAGCTGTCGAAATGAGCTTGCCTGTCAATGAGCCAGATGAGAAAACTGCAGCATGGGTGTCTGAACTCCCAGCTTCCAAAGAAGTTAACTGGACAGAATCAGATTCAGAAAGGTTATGTGTGGATGAACAGCCTGCTTCCCTGACTGTACCATGTGTCACAAGCCTCAATGGACAGACATTTAAGACAGAATGCAGACCTTTAACATGTGAACCTAACAATGACAAGAACATTGATCAAACTGATGAAATCATACATACTGGTGTTTTAGCCACTGACCTTACTCAGCCGTGTTCCAAAGCTCCTTCCAGTCAGGGTGGGTCACTGACTGTCAGAACCAGATGTGGGAGGGTGGTTAAACCAGTCATTAGACTGATCCAGAATATGCATCAGAAGGTTTTGTCTGGGTTGTAGTTGTCGTTTTTTTTTTTTTTTTTTTTTTTTTTGATTTTCATGGAAATTATCTAATTTGTTGATTAATTCCCATGATTAATTCCGGTTATTAACATCTGTGATTCAATTTGAATATCTGTGATTGTGGTACCTTGCAAGGAAGAGAATTTAAGAGTGATCTAAACAGTAGATGAGATTCTATGAAATACTGTGAAAAACCACTAAATGTATGTAATGTGTAACAGGCATGTTATTCCTGCGAGTGTTTAGAGGCTTTGCAACCCTCTTACATTTCTAATTCTGTGAAGAATTGTCTTAAGATTGGAGTATTTAGTGTTTCATGTGATATACAGTATTGTCTTTGGTACTATGGTACAGTTTATTCCTTCCATTTTTTTTTTTTTTTTTTTTTGCTTTTCTTTGTTGTTGCAAATGGGGCTAAAGGCACACCTTAAGAAAAATTGGCTTTTCATTACTCTCAAAGTATATGATAGCTGAAAAAATATGTATGTTTGTATTGAACATTGATGGAGAAACAGATTTTGTGTGAAAATAATTAATAAAAGTGGTTAATTTTGTTTAAAAATCTTATAAATGTACGAGGCAGCCCTTTTACCTCACACACAGGGTAAAAGGCTCCCCAGCATGGGGTAAAAAGCACACAGTATTAAAACAAATACTTTAGCTAAAATAATACATTTTTAATAATTTCTAGGTTAATACTTGTTCAAAAGAATCACTTTAGCAAAGTTTGTACAATTTTGTGTTTATTTTTATAAATAAAATAATTAATTTTTGTTCAATAAATATACTCACATTAAAATATGTTAATATAAAAATATATCTCAAAAATACAGAAACAAAAATATTTTAAAAAGTAAAGATTCTGAAAGCACTGAAGGAGATGCCATAATATTTAATATGTATTTACAATAGTAACAATAAGTGATCATTTATCTTCCAAAATCTGGCAGTAAGTTTTGGAAGATAATTTTTAGTCCATCGCAAGATGGACATTTCAGGATAAGAGAACTCCCACACCTTACTGCCAGATTTTGGAAGATAAATTCTTCAAACAGTGGTACAAGAGGATGTGGTGCTGGTCCTTCAAGAGTCACTTTCATGCTGTCTGTCTATAAGGCCTATAAAAACCCAGTCTTCATGTATTTTATAACACTTCAGCCTGTGATTCTTATTAAGAGTGGGTCATTTTTTAGGATTCTTTAGCTAACCTAAGTCTCTGAGATCCTGACACCTTGCACTTCTGGAGACTCCAGGTAGGTTGCAGTTCTGGAAAATGGTGGTGCTGGAGACTAAAGGGTTCCTGATGGTTTCACACTTAATTCTTCAACTTAATTCGTAATTATTTTGCAGTTAACATGTGTCTTCTTTTCCACCTGTTTTTGTATGACCCCGCTGACCCAATGAGCATTTTGCTGTCCCATGGTCATGCTTTAACTTTGCAATTTTTAGTACCGCATTAGTATTGCGTCCTTCTCATGAGTATTTAATATTTTTTGACTTTACAGTCTGAGTTAAATCTCTTTTTTGGCTCATTTTTCCTGTATAAGAAAACCTGCCTAATAATTCTGCACACCTGAATATAAGGCATTTTTCATTTCCAGCCTTCATGAACAATTATATATCACTTATAAATGATTAAAAACAATATTAATAGTAGTTATTAAGATTGATGTGGATTGGAATTGGTAAAATGTGCTTGAAAAAAAAAAATATGATCAGAAAATCAACCTGCCTAATAATTCTGCACACAGTGTATATGCCAGTTAACCTTATTTGCATGTGGACCATGTATGGCACTAAATACATTTTTCCAGTAAAGCATAATGATTAAGGGAGGGCCTCACACAAAGAGCAGCCTAGGGGTCCCTGACCACCTTAATCCGCCCCTGAATATGGGTATTATAACTAACAATTAGACTTGTGCTGATATTCGGTAATGCGATAAATCGCGATAATGAATATGCACGATATTGTAATCGTGGCCACTTCAGAATACCGTAAATAATAATTTATTACCAATTATTAATTTTTTATAAGGCAATTAAGAAAACTTTACCCATCAATCGTATAAAATGCACAACACCGCTGTATTCTGCGTCAAAAGGACACGCGCTCAGATGTAAACAATCCCAACGTGCACGAGAAGCACATGGTGGAACCAGTGAAGGAGACGAGCTGAATGAAAGATCACGTTCACTCTCTGACAGCAGAGGGCGCTGATGGAACAGCAGTGTGCAGCGGTTACCACAGAAACCGTGCAAACAAAGTAACTGCGCTAGTGAAGTTTTTAAAATGCTTCAAACAGCCATTCATTTTTTGTAATCTCAGTGTTGTTCATTACAGCACTAAATACTGAATACTTAAAAAAAGACTTAAAAGGATATGTATTTTCAAACCTAAACATTTTTATATTTTAATCTGGACTACAACATGCCCTAATGATTAGAAATGTTCTGATTATTTGTTATTGTTCAGTAAAACTTTGAAAACATACAGCTTCATTAGTTAACATGTTAATTCATTATCACTAAACTAACAATAAAAATATGTATAAAGTATTAATTATTATTAATTAATGTTAATTTCTTAGTTACTATTTAAGAACATTACTAAAATCAAAATATCTTATTTAATGGACCTGAGATAAAACTAACAATGATCAGTTGTGTTTCTAAACTAACACTAACAAAAAATAACACTTTCTGTAACAAATGTAGCTATTACTCAATCTCAATGCATTAAATAGAGTAAAGTGTTATAATGTGCCTAATTTTTTTGCATTTTAGTCTGTTTGAAAATTTCAGTCAGAGTTGTTTTTATTTTATTACAAAAAGAGTTCTTAAACCTGTTAAACTATGACAAAAATGTTTTTGCAACTTATTTTAATACCGTGATAATATTGCATACCGTGATAAAAGCTTCATCAATTAATCACAACATGAAAATTTGATACCGTCACATGCCTATACACAATTTGATATAGGCCTATGATACCCTCTGTATCTAACCATGTCATGTCAAAAAATGGAAGACTCAGCCAGCTATTTATTGTCATGTTAATTATTGTGCTTTTTGCCCCAACACCAGTTTAGGAAAGTGCTGCGGTACGTTTTTGTGCCACCTAGTGGTTTAAAGGAAAATAAAATCAAAGGCGGCGTTTGCCCCATGGTGCCTTTAGCCCCGTTGTACCCTATTATGTAGAGTATTATGAGAGAGAGTGATCGACTAATACAGCATTTATTCTTCAGGTCAATATTCATAATACAAATAAGTTTCAATGTCATTGAGGAAAGCAATATCTTTGTCTTAGTATCCTTTTAACAGTTAAGGGGATTTCCCATGACAGCACTAGTCAATGCATTTGTTGGTTGTTTCTTATATGGTGTTGTTTAAAGTAAAAGTAATGTCCTTGTTTACAACCTTGTTTCAGTCCCTTTCAATGAAGTTGAAATCACAATCACTAAAAGACCCTTTGTCAATACCAAATATTATTAGTTTATATAAAATATTTAATAAGCATATTACTTATATAAAATCAAATATTATTTATTGAACAGTAACATTCAAATGAACAATAATAACCATTATAAAAGTATAAGAAGTTTGTACAATAGGAAATTAACACAAGCAAACAATTCAGTCAAAAGTACAAAAGCAGTGCTCTAGTAAGGTATTTGAAGGTAAATAAAAATATAAAGTCATGAAACTTAACTTTGCCCTTAGTCAAGTCAGTTTGCTCTGGAACAATAATAGATTAATAAGACCAAAGATTACCAATTGTATATACCCAAAATGACACACAAGCGCCAGCAGCAAATTCTCAAAGGACTGGCCAAAATAAAGCTGTTTTTAGAGGTTACATGAGCACTGAAGCCTTTCTGACGCTGACGGCCTGGAGCTCACATCTCCGAAAACGTGTAAACAAATTTTCAAATAGGTGCTATGTTTATATATAAATGACATATTTGAAGTCTAAACAATGACATTATCTCCTAAAAACTCTTAAAACTACATCATGTGACGCAATAACATTAGTATTTGTAAAATTATTTGGTTTGCTCTTCTGCCATTGATATTTGCTGTGAGAAATGCTGCTAGTATAGATCCAGCAGAAACTAGCTGAGTGATAGAAATTGTGAAACAAATTCCATGTGATATTAATAGAATATTGCATGGCTGGAAAAGGCTTTCAGCCAATCAGATAGAACTAGAACTAGAACTAACTTGTTTGTTAGAACTAACTCTTTTTTTTTTGCAACTACCTCGATGACTGGCTGATTTTAGCTCACTCTTGTGAACAGTTGTGCAAGCACAGGGATCTGGTGCTCAGACACCAGGCCCGTTTAGGCCTTCGGGTCAACTGGGAAAAGAGCAAACTTTCCGTTGTACAGAAGATCTCTTTTCTCTGTATGGAAACGGACTTGGTCACCATGATTCCGCAGGTTACAAGCGAACATGCTCAGTCACTGCTGAACTGCCTGAGTAAATTCAAGGGCAGGAGAGCAGTCCCACTGAAACTGTTTCAGAGGGTCCAGGGCATTTGGCATCCGCAGTGATGGTAGAGTGATGTCGCAATGTCCTGCTAAGGAGTCAGAAGCATCTGAGGTCGCTTTGTGCCATTCACATCCTGGGCAAGCTCAATTGTGGAGCCGACAAGCTTTCATGACTGCATCTTCACCCCGGGGAATGGAGACTCCATCCCCAGACAGTTCAGCTGATTTGGGAACGCTTCGGAGACACTCAGGTAGACCTGTTTGCCTCTCAAGACACTTGCAACTGCCAGTTGTTTTACTCCCTGACTGAAGGCACCCACAGATGCTCACTTTGGCTAGAGTCTCGTGTACTAGACAGGCCTACGCCTTGAAGTTGAACCTCTTCGGCACTTGGAGTTCTTCTCGTCAAGAACACCCCTTTAATGCCTGATCGGGTCAGTGCTTTCCTTCCTTCAAAATGGGTTGGATCGAAGGCTGTCTCCTTCCACCCTGAAGGTCTATGTGGCTACCATTGCAGCCCACCATGATTTCATTGCCGGTAAGTCTGTTGGGAAGCATGACCTGATCATCAGGTTCCTGAGAGGGGTTAAGAGGCTTAATCCGCCTCGCCATCAGCAGGTACCCTCCTGGGACCTCGCAGTGGTTCTATCTACACTGCAGAGAGCTCCCTTTGAGCCTTTGCTCTCAGTTGTGCTGAAGTTCCTTTCTTTACAAATAGCACTCCTGACAACTTTGCCATCTGTTAAGTGGGTTGGAGACTGCAGGCATTTTCAGTTGACGAAGCATGCCTGGAATTTGGGCCGGCCGACACTCATGTTATCTTGAGACCCTGGCCTGGATACGTGCCCAAAGTTCCCACCACTCCTTTTAGAGATCTGGGGCCGTATTCACAAAACATCTTAAGGCTAAAAGTAGCTCCTAACTTGCCGATTTAGGAGAAACTCTTAAAATTAATGGGTGTGTCAGTCCTAATTTTTTGCTCTAAGAGTATTTCACAAAGCATTTTAGCGCTAAAACTAGCTCCTAAGTCTGTGAAACGTTAGGAGTATTCAAGAGGACTCCTAAGTCCCTAAGACCAAATCACAAACAGTCCTAATCCATCCAAAGACACTGTACACCATTGAGGCAATAGCGATAGAGCCTTGGGTGCTGAACCTTTTCTTCATAAATGCAATACATTTTGATTTATAGATTTGAATCTACGATGAGATGCCAAAAAAAAAAAAACTTTAACAAATAAATAAATAAATACATATTGTCTGATTATCTGTGGCAATGGTTTTCATGAGTTCATACTTACAAATGACTGAATAGAGTAAAAAAAAAAAAAAATAATAAAAAAATAAATAAATAAATATATATATATATATATATATATATATATATATATATATATATATATATATATATATATAATGTGTTGCTATATAAATAATGTGTTGCTTGAATTCTGCATTCCCTTGAGATGAAGACATCCAAGAGGTGGACAATTAACTGTATATACTAGAATTAGTGACAGCCTACATTTTAAAACCTTTATGGCAACAATATGGCAACATTTTATTTTGACTATGGCAACAATTTTATTAAAAAAACTATTTGAATAATGCAACATTTGTATTTTTAAACCTTTATTTTAATTTGGAAACATGACACCTCATTCTACAATATTTCTATGATTAAATCGCTGACTCCTCCCCCATCAGCCAATCACTGAGTGTTTACTCCATAGCAACGAGGTCAACCCCACCCTTACTCTTAGCTTAAGACTTCAGTCTATTCCTTAGTAAAAGTTTGTCTCAGCAGCTTTGTGAATAGGTTTTAAGAGAAAACTCTTAGATAAGAACTTTTATTGCTATTTAGGAGAACTCTTAGTGGTAAGATAAAATGTTTCGTGAATACTGCCCCAGGTGGTTAAATTGCAAGCGCTGACCTTGGAGGACGCAGAACCAGCCCTGGCACTGCTCCGTCCAGTACGTGCTCTCCGTGCTTACATAGACAGAACTCAGTGCTTTAGGACCTCAGACCAGCTCTTTGTTTGTTACGGAGGCCAATAGAAGGGAAAGGCTGTCTCCAAGCAGAGGTTGTCCCACTGGATAGTGGATGCTATTGTATTGGCTTATCAGGTTCAAGACCTACCATGCCCCCTAGGAGTGAAAGCTCACTCAACCAGGAGTGTTGCTTCCTCCTGGGCGCTGGTGTATGGCGCCCTAACAGACATTTGTAGAGCTGTGGGTTGGGCACTAAAAAAAAGAGGCTACTCATTTGGCTACTCTGCCGTAAAGCCCAGATCAGTAGAGTGTTGGTGATGGTGATCTCCACTCATGATCTCTGGAGCTCAACCAAACTGGGGTTCTTGGTCACTTCTCTTACCAAGGCTCTTCTCCATCTATTGCTCAGTTTGCCCAAGTGACAAGCTCTATGAAGAGTCCTGGTTAATAAAAACTTCTTCCATTTAAGAATTATGATTGTCATCTGATTTTAGCTATTGGACCTCTTAGCTATTGCTGGATACTTTCATTTTATTTGATGGCTTAGCACTACTTAATCATTGTTTCAGTGAGTAATGTATGTAAAAAAACAATTTGATCCTTCACTTTGGAGAAAAAAGTAAGCCACAATAGGTTGGTTTCCTCAAAAAGTTTCCAAAACATTGATCTTAAACAGCCCAACACAGCAAAACTGGTGAGTTTGAGACTATCTGGTCACTGAAAATAGCAGATTGGGCCAGGGTTTGGGAAATCTCTTTGAAAGCTGCATGAAAAAGATATTACTTTAGCAGTTCTGTTTTTAGTGGTTCATAAATTACACACTTCACCTTTAAGTGGGGGATTATATGCATGAGAAAATCGTCTAAAAATCTAAAAAATAATAGATCAATAACCTTCTGTAAGCATTTGGGATTATCCTAATTGAATTCTTATTTTTTCACAAACTTCATTGTTATGCATGAGCTGAAATTAAGCATTTAATAAGCCTCTTTTAAGTCTTCTAAGTCTTCTAAGACAAAAAGGGAAATCATGAATTTGTTTATTTTTCACCTTAGTCTTTCATAATTCATTCTACTGGTATGTTTGAGTCATACCATGGTTATCAGCTGCAACTTATTCCAGTCATCTGCATAAAGACCTGCACTTGCAGAAATATAATTGAATCTAAACCCCAAAGAGGTTTTAAAAAAACACATTAATCCTTATTATCTTGATGGTGTAGTACAACTACCTGCAGTGCACCCCAGGTTTAGAGAGGACCAGATTTTTTTTTACCCTATCCAACAATCCAAAGATGTTAACCCAAGGTCATGTAGTTCTCTGTATGAATATCATAGCTGTCAAAATTGAACACTGTAAATAAGGGAGATTTCCTGGAATCCATCCCCAAAATAAGGGATTTTTTTACACGATTATTACCCACAAAATAAAAAAAAAAGCACTAATCATTAACAGTCTAAAGAGTTAATAACTACCCAATATATATTAAAGAATGACAGACAAATGGATATGTTTAAAGCGCTTTTTGTTAACGATTATAACCTTACTCACCTTTCCGACAACGTTTAGTCGTCTCACCCGACAACCGCGACAATCTCCTTCTAGTGCCGCTCATGCAGGCTCAACTCAGTTGCCGGTCACGTGCAGCGGTGCAGCCACGTAAACAGAGTTTGCCCTTCCCCTACTGACTTTCACTTTCGGACGGGTGCCCGAATATGGAAGTGAATGAGGCTTTGAGATTTTTTTTTTTTTTTTTTTTATCTAGGCCTACATGAAATTCTGCATCCATTGTATGATTTTTTTATTTATTTTTTTCCACCTCGGAAGGGCAACTTGAGTCGAGAAGGGCATATGGGCAGTTGCCCTGGCAACCTGAGCAACCCCCCTGTGTACGTCCCTGGTCGGCGTCCTGATCCATCATCGCACATCACACTCATCTACTCTACTCTCCTTGAAGTTCACTTCCCACTACTTTTTCCCTCTTCCTCCCACCCGCCGCTGCAACTGTCTTCTTCTTCAATAGTAGCCTAAGCTACTGTCTGTATACTGCCACCTGCTTGACTGGAGGTCTAGCAACACAAGTGCAAACCACTTCACAGACACAGATAGTTGCTTTTTCTGAGTTAACACAATCAAAGCGTAAAAATATGGGATATTTTACGGGAAAACACTAAAACGGGAAGACAGTGAGAAAAAAGCTAAAATACATGAGAAACCCGGAAAAAACAGGAGGGTTGACAGCTATGATGAATATTCAGAGTTATGGTCTATATTGTAACACTTGTTATATTTAATGACAGTGTTTAGAAAGTAAATAACTAAAAGCTATTACAGTTACTAAATTTCAGTAGCATTACAGTAGCTTGGCAACTAACAAAAATGTGTTCCAAGAATGTTTTGCTAACATTTTCATGAAGCTATAAAACATTATTTCTGAATGTTCTCTAAACATTCAAAATGTCCAGTTTTTTTAAATGTTTTAAAAATGCTTTTTTTTGTTATGCAAATGTTAAGGAAACATTCCTTTTTACCATTCTTCATAATGGGAATGTTACTTTTGTATGTTTTTAATCAGATTACCTGCAATCTGTTAACTGACCATCTGATCTTTATTGTGCATCACAATGTCAATTACTTTTATTTACTTTTGGACGAACAGAGATTCTGATCATAAAATCTATTTTCAGCTACTTTGTACAGACTGACATAATTATTTGAGTTGTGGCATAATATATTTCCAATGACCCTGCCGTTTAACAACAATCGTTTGTTGTTTTGCAGATTTTTTGGCCAGATTTTATGTTGTTTGTTAAAATCATAGCTTTGAATGTAGGTGAACTACTTTAAATTATTTGCAGTAACTTCCCCAATGGTGCTCAAAATCATCTTGTTCTCTATACAGCTGTCATTCTGTACTTCTAAGACACCTAATTTCCAAGGACTGCTTGAATAAACAATAATTAACATTTATGGAAATCAGAGAAATTGACTGGTGTGCAACTTATTATGCAAACAACGCCAGTAACCTTGTAGCCATGGGATCCAAGGTTGTGAAAACTGCCAGTTTCATGTTTCACAGCAATGCTACCAAAAACATCAATGCTATTTAATAAAATGGACTCAATGTCTTTTTTGGGTTTCGAATGGTATTAGCAGAAAATATGTGTCTGCTGGTTTTATTTTATGGCCAGATGATTCAGCCTGGTTTCTTTTTGTATCGTTCATTGTTGTTGTGCTCCAAAACCTGAAAATTAACTTTGAGTGTGCAGTAGTGGTATTATGGCACATAGCAGCTGTGCATGACCTCAATAAAACAAAGATCCAGGTAACGTGAGCAGAATTTCCTGCATGCTACCAGTGCCAACAGATGTTTGATATACTGGAATCCATTTTTCAAATTAAAAGCTCTCCTCATCACATAATTAGCTGGGAGAGCATGCCAGGTCAATATCACAGTAGTGAAGTGACAGTCCATCTCATTTGCCTCACCCGTAATGTGGCTTTTTGCCAAGCAAGCTGAATTTTGCTTTGCTATACTGGTTCTTTTGACCAATTTTAGTTTTTAAAATCCTTTGTGATTTATTTATGGCCAATAAATATGAATTGAAGTGGCACTTATGTATATTTGTCACCTGTCCCATAAAGGTGTATCATCCATTTGTATTTATGGTCGCTTTATATTACATGGCCCCTACAGTGAGTTGTTTGAGAGGTTCAGGCTTGTGATAGTTAGTGGACTGGATGTAGAGCTATAGTGATGAGGTTATCAGAGAGGTCACTGGCCCCGTTTGACAGAGACGCTGATGGATTTTCCCTTGGCTCTGTTCCTGCCATACCCATTCCTGTCACACACACTCTCCCATAAATCATTATTATTCTGTTCCCCCCTCTTCAGTCTCAAAGAACCCTTTTAAGGATTTTAATTTTTCCCTCTTCAACATACTCATGACTCCATTGGCAATTTAAATATCAGCAACACATTACATTAAGGTTCCCTTTGTAAAGGGTTTATAAATGTATTCATTATGACTAATAACTAATTTACACATGCCTTATAATCCATTGATAAGTAGCTATAACTGCATATTTAAAAAATTTTGCTTTTTTCAAGACATAAGTTCCCTTTGTTCCAGTTTCCCGACACTCATCAGTCACCATGGACACTAACACTATCATCACAGCTGTTCGTCTTTTAATCATCACTGTGTATTTAAGTTTCTTCCCTTCGTTCTGTTCAGTGTCCGGTATTGTTTGTGTTTGACACACTGTCTCGCATTTTGGCTCTCTTGTTAGTTGTTATTTAATAAACCTTGGATTATTAGCATTATCTTCGTCTTCTGTGGATTTAAGCATTACACATGGATAAAAAAAGGTGACTTTAATACAATACCTGCCAAATAGTGAGCCATTTTAACTCATATGTTATACATATAATTATTCATACATATTTTACTCAAAATCAGATTACTGATTTATTTCATGATGCAGCAAAAATGGACTATTATAGTGAGACAGAGGGTGTTGTTTTTGTGGATTTCTTTAACTATGTTGCTTACCAGAAGGTAGTGATAAGATCATTACAAATCACACTGTGCTTTAAAACTTGGATACGACATGCATGTAGACAGTATGATGATGACACCTATTAACTTGTAGGTTACGATGCAAGTTTCTATAGAAGAATAAAACGTCATCAGCATGTGCTAATGGTAAACAACAACAACAAAAATGTTGAATCACACTTTGGTAGTTTTTATGAGTGCTGAAAAAAAAAGGAAGTGGCTAAAGAAGAAGGGAAAAGAGCTTGAGGTAAGCAGTTTTAAGTTTTAGCATATTGCATTGATTTTGTGTCGCATTTTTTTTTTTGGCTGGTCAGTAGATGTAGGCCATAGCAGCAAACACACTGTGCATTGATCATGCTGAATTTCTGACACTGTCAGAAAATTATCATAGGCTATATTTGGTCACAAGACCAGGAAAACGGCAGTCTTTGAACCTCTCTCACTGTATGACATAGGACCACCGATGAAGAACCACGATCATAGAAATCACCAGGATTGTTTCACAATTCTTTCATCTGGGACAGCCAAAAATCATGCAGTGTGTCCCGGGCTTTACCCACAATACTCTGGAAATGGTCACCATGCCTATCCACAGCAATGAGCAATGTATAAAAAAATATTTCTTGTTTATCAAGATGAAATTATCAATCTTTATTTTGAAAAAATAAAAAAATAAAATAATTATATATATATATATATATATATATATATATATATAATACAATAGAAACTTGATGAGATATTAAAAATTAATAATGATGATAATAATAATTCCAATATTAGTAACCTATGAATTTTAATGTTAAATGGACAGCTGCTAAATATTTATTCGTGACTTACAAACATTAATAATCTGTGAAAGTTCACCTTAATGTGAAGTGGACACACATGAATCAATTATTTGTTAATTATTTATGCACGCATAGAAGATACTTTTTTTTTTGGTGACTTTTTTTTTTTTTTTTTTTTTGATGAACTAGCCTATGTCAGTAAATAATTTCTTTTACAGCACATTGGAAAATTACTGAGCATGATTTCTCATGGAAATTGATTTATGCAAGTAAACTCACAATTCAGAGAAACAATCAAGTATTCTGTCAAATGATAGCTAAGTATCTCATCTATAAGACAAATATTTGATAAATACAAGCTGAATAAAGGCACCTATTTTTATATTTTATCTAATTTAACAGTTTTGCAATAGTCATTAAATCAATGACTGAATGCACGTTACTGTCACATAGAGTTTTGATTTTGTTTCATGTTCATGTTTCTTGTCTTACTTTTGAAGTTTAATAATGTTTCATGTTCCTGTTTGTCATTGCTTTGTTTCCATGTTTGCCATGTGCTCCCTTATGTCATGTGATTCCCTTGCTCACTTGTCATATGTCCTATGTTTTCATTGGTTTATTGGTTGAGTGTCCACAGGTGTCTCTTGTCTAGTTATTAGTCCTTGTGCATTTAAACCTCATGTTTGTGCTGTTCCTCGTAAGGCAAGGCAAGGCAATTTTATTTGTATAGCACATTTCATACACAATGGTAATTCAAAGTGCTTTACATAAAGAAGAAGAATAAAAATAGAACATAAGGAATAGAAATAACAATAAAAACAGATAATTTTGCTATTTGGATTTAAAATGCATTAAAAGTCAGAATTATGATGATACATAAAAGATATAAAAATACATAAAAAATGAAATAAAAACAGGAAAAGAATTTAAAGAATAAAAAGATAATACATATAAAATAAAGTGCAAACAGTTCGGACATAGCACAGTGCTCAATCAGCAAATGCATAGGTAAAAAGATGTGTTTTGAGTCTGGATTTGAATGTGGCTACTGTTGGAGCACACCTGATCTCTTCTGGAAGCTGGTTCCAGCTGCGGCTGGCGTAACAGCTAAAAGCAGACTCTCCCTGCTTTGAGTGAGCCCTTGGTATTTTTAAGTGAGTTGATCCTGATGATCTGAGTGATCTGTTAGGCTTATATTCTATGAGGATATCTGCAATGTATTGAGGTCCTATGCCATTGAGTGATTTATAAACAAGCAACAGTACTTTAAAATCAATTCTAAATGCAACTGGAAGCCAGTGCAAGGACCTGAGGACTGGTGTGATGTGTTCATGTTTTCTGATTCTGCTCAGAATCCTGGCAGCAGCGTTCTGTACGAGCTGCACCTGTCTTATGGTCTTTTTGGGAAGACCAGTGAGGAGCCCATTACAATAATCCACCCGGCTGGTGATGAAAGCATGAACAAGTTTCTCTAAGTCTTGACTGGAGACAAAGCATCTAATTCTTGCAATATTTTTGAGATGATAATATGCTGATTTAGTTATTGTCTTTACATGGCTACTGAAACTCAGATCTGACTCCAAAATCACACCAAGATTCCTGACTTGATTTTTAGTTGTTTGACCCCTAGAGTGAAGGTACATGTTCACTTTGAGAACTTCATCTTTGTTTCCAAACACAATGACTTCAGTTTTGTCTTTGTTTAACTGAAGGAAGTTTAGGCACATCCAATTTTTAAATTCATCAATGCATTGACACAGGGAGTCAATGGGGCTGTAGGCGTTGGGTGATAGGGCTAGGTAAATCTGGGTGTCATCTGCATAGCTGTGATATGCAATTTGGTTCTTTCTCATTATTTGGCTCAGTGGCAGCATATATAGGTTGAACAGGAGGGGTGCAAGTATTGAACTTTGAGGGACTCCGCATGTCATGGATGTCCACTCAGACTTATGGTCACCAATACTCACATAATAACCTCTCCCTTCTAAGTATGACCTGAACCATTTAAGGACCATCCCAGAAAGCCCAACCCAGTTTTCGAGCCTGTCAAGAAGAATGTTGTGATCGACAGTGTCAAACGCAGCACTGAGGTCAAGTAGAACCAGCACTGATAATTTACCTGTATCTGTGTTTAGGCAAATATCATTTATTATCTTTATGAGTGCTGTTTCTGTGCTGTGATGCGGTCGGAAACCAGATTGAAAGTTATCAAAGTATCCATTCAAGCTTAAGAACTTGTTCAGCTGATTGAAAACAAATTTTTCAATGATCTTGCCTATGAAAGGAAGATTTGAGATTGGCCTGTAGTTGCTCAATATGGTGTTATCCAGATTGCTCTTTTTCAGGAGGGGCTTAACAACTGCAGTTTTCAGGGATTTTGGAAAAGTCCCAGAGAGAAGTGAGGCATTTACCATTTCTAGGAGATCTGCTTCTAAACAGTTTAACACTCTTTTGAAAAAAGATGTGGGAAGTGTGTCAAGGGCGCAGGTTGATGTTTTAAGGTGCTGTACTGTTTCTTCCAAAATTTTACCATCAATTTCTTCAAAATCAGACATAATAGCTACTTTCTGAGGTTGTGATCTGATCTGTTTTACCCCAGTGCAGCTCAAGGATGTGCTGATCGCCTTTCTGATATTATTAATTTTCTCAGAGAAGAAGGAAGCAAACTCACTACATTTGCTGTCTGAGAGCATTTCACTGGGAATCTGACTTGGGGGGTTTGTTAGTCTCTCTACTGTAGCAAAAAGAGTCCGGGTGTTGTTTAAGTTTCTGTTTATAATATTTGAGAAGAAGGTCTGTCTAGCTTTGCCTAATTCCACATTGAAAGCATGAAGAATATCTTTATAGATGTTATAATGGATTTCAAGTTTCGTCTTTCGCCACATGCGCTCAGCTTTTCTGCATTGTCTTTTCATATTTTGCACTGCTGTTGAGTTTCTCCATGGTGCTTTTTGTCTGCCACTTTTCTTTCTGACTTTCACAGGAGCAATGTTATCAATAACATTCTGTACTTTTGAGTTAAAAGAATCAAGGAGAAAATCAACAGAGTCTGCAGATATGCTTGGTGTTAAAGATATAGCCTTCATAAACAGTGCACTAGTGTTCTCATTTAAGCATCGCTTTTTGACCGAGACAGATCTAGCTTCAACAGTTGGACAGATCAATATTTCAAAGAAAATACAGAAATGATCAGATAGCGCTACATCCTTAATGACAATGGATGAAATGTTTAGACCCTTACTGATAATTAAATCTAGAGTGTGTCCACGATTGTGTGTAGGTCCATGTACATGCTGAGTCAGATCAAAAGTATTCAAAACATTTCTTTTGCCATATTGGATTCTGCATTTTCTATGTGGATGTTAAAGTCCCCAGTAATAGCAAAACAGTCAAACTCTGAGGAAATTGCTGATAACAGTTCTGTAAAGTCCTCCACAAAGGCTGGAGAGTATTTTGGACGCCTGTAGATAACTATAAGTAGAATGTGAGGAGCACCTTTTAAAACAAGTAATCACCAAATGACACTTGCTTGCATTGATAGACATCTTTAAATAGAGCAGCTACACCTCCACCTCTCCTAACAGCTCTGCAGACACTCATAAAAATAAAGTTAGGAGGGGCTGTTTCATTCAGGATTGTTGCACTGCAGCTGTCTTCAAGCCATGTTTCATTTAGAAGAATAAAATCTAGGTTGTTTGTGGGTATTAAGTCATTGACTAGAAGTGATTTATTTTTAACTGAGCGTATGTTTAGAAGTGCTAGCTTAACAGTCTTACTTTCTGTCTCTACAGTAATCATTGTTTGACGTGTAATAGGTAGCAGATTAACCCTTAAATGCATACCTCAGGTCTTTTGTGACCCGGGACATCATTCACTACCCTCCTCCTCGTTCATTTTTTAAAGTTAGACATCAACCTTCTTGGTATTCCTCAATCAATTCATTATAAAGAATATAACAAGAAAAAAATCATAAAATTATAAAAGAATGCCTATTTTTGTATTAATTTTTTGTAAAAATTGTATAGGGTCGCAAACGACCCGAGGTGTGTATAAGTGTACATATAGTTTTCTGCACAACAATAATTGAATCTTAAATGACAGAATAAGTGCAATTCACCTTTATTCCACAAGGTGGCAATGTCTGATACACAATGATGAAGTGACAACTGTTACTGGATGGATCTGGTGAAGCTGTTAGTGATAGAAATATTGATTTTGAAGATGTTGAAAATGAAATAGTTTTGAGGATACGTTTGAGATCGCGAATGGGCTTATATTCGTGACCTGAAACATAAAACTAGCCTATTATTTGCTGAATTTACTGGGAAATGAGCTCTGACGAGGACAGTGATGATGTCATAAAACATCTGCTCAGAATGAGCCCTTTCAAGCTCCAAAAGGTAACAAAATATGATTTATTTTATTCTTCTGTAATTGTTACTCTAATATCAGAGGAGTTTTATATTATCGCGACAGGTAGAGATCCTTCCATGTTAGATATAGTTCCAGGTCGATAAAGACCCAAATATGTAAGAATGATTGGCGAAACAGTCATGCATTTAAGGGTTAAATGGGTTTGCCAAACGGTTTGAAAAGGCCTTTGGCTTTCTATAACATAATAAAACAGAAATAGAGAAAGCTGCAGGCACACTGGGTTCCCGCTTGTTCTGTAAACATTTGATAAAGTCACTGTTATTATAGCGGGGACCCGACACACATCACTGAGAGCTGTTATCGGTTGTTTTTGATTCACCTAGAACAGATGAAGGAGGGTGAGGGCGCTGGCGTTGTGGCAGGGGCCGAAGAGCTCTCACAGGAGGAGGGGGAGGTCGAGGTCGAGCTGGGCCCACAGGCTTTGGTGGTTTCGGGGCTTGACGCTTTTTTGTTGATATCTGGGGGCTCGCAGCAAAAGAATGGGAGAGTTTGGTTCCAGCGTACACCAGTTCCTCCATTTTCTCTGAGAAGCACAGAAGAGGGGATGCTGGAGAGAGGGATAACGTGTCCGGTGAGAGGGGCTGTTGCTCTGGTGTTACCGGAGGCTGTAATAAGTTGTCCTGGCTTCCCTGGCTGTTTTCCCGAAAGTCGTCCTTGGGTGCTGAATCTTGGAGCAGTTCTAATGCGTCACTGTCTCTCGGTGAGCTCTGTGGGCAGGGCTCAGTCAAGATTGTGTCCGTGAGCAGTGGTTGTTGTGGCTGCGTGGTGTTATCATTGACCTTGTGGGAAGTGTCAACCGCATGTCCATTCAGCTGCTGAAATGAAGTCCTGTGGTCAGTTGTACTCTGTCCAGGTGTGTTTGTGCCATTCAGGTTGAGTAGATTTGCACACACTGCTGAAGGATGATGGAGGCAGAAGTAGATATTGTCCTTTAGCACTCTTGAGCCCAGTTTGTTTGGGTGCAGAACATCATGAGTGAACAGTTGTCTCTGACTCCAGAACAGATTGAAGTTGTCGATGAAATTCAGTCCTTTTAAGTTGCAGGTTTTTTGCAGCCATGTGTTAAGTCCAAGCAACCGTGTAAATCTATTTGTTCCTCTTGCTGGGAGTGGTCCACTGATGAACGACTGAACTTTTAGTCTTTTAAGCATTTCTAAAAGTTCATTGAAATCCGTCTTAAGGAGTTCTGACTGCTCCTTCCGAATATCATTCTTCCCCACATGAATGATTAGTCGATTTGCAGTTTTATATTTCATCAGAATACTCTTAAGTTCCCTGTTTACATCAGAAACTGTTGCTTGTGGAAGGCAGCATGTAGTTGTATCCCTGCTGCTAATGTTTCTGATAATAGAGTCACCCACTATCAGAGTCCTGGGCTCGGCTGCTCTCTGAGCTGAGTGCTGCTGACTGTTCAACCTTGAGCGGCAGTTAGCATCAGTGTTAGCTGCTGGCTGATTTGATCTGTGTCCGATCATGTTTGGGGATTCCTCACCCACATTAGATTCCTCACCCACATTCATTAACACTTCAAATCTGTTCTCCAGATGTATTGGCGGTGGTAGGTAGCTAGTGTTTGGGGTAGAGGATGCTACTGCATTAATATGTGATACTCGTGACAATCTGATGTCTCGAGTGCCTTTGGGTCTCGCACCCTGTGTGTGCCATCGATTAATATGCTGATCAGTTGCGGCACTGAGTACGGTCTGTTTAGGGGCATTAGATTCATGGGACTCACCGACTGTGGGCTGAGGACGTCCATGACGAACCTCTGTTGTGTGTTCCTTCTGGTTTGGTAGTCCCGCAAGTAACTTTGTTTCAAGAACTGCAATCCTTTGTAGAAGTCTGTGGCAGTTTGTGCAGCAGGTAGATTCTTCAACCAGAGGAGGCATATTATTTCTAATCCTTTTGGATGTAGGCATCTGTGTTTTCCTTTCTCCGGAATGTAAGCTGATGGCTGCCGTCAGTGGGAGGCTGGTTGGATAAAAATTCCCCTTTTTTGTAGCAATTCTTCCAGTTAAAAAGATTGTTGTTGCCAAGATTTGTCGTTTGAGCACTGTGTTGATTTGCTGAAGTTAAAATTAGGAGATAAAATATAAAAGCAATAGAGCAAAGCACGGAGCTGTAAGCAAGAGCGTCCGAACAGTAGCGAAGCAGGAAGCACAAAAAGTAAAGCATGGTCCATGGTAAAGCATTGTCCATGCACCACTGCTGGTGAGTTTGTTTTTAAGCTAAGCCATGCTAAGTCAAGTCTTTGTTTGTTTTATGTTTGATCAAGTGAATGGAATAAAACTGCACTTGGGTTCTCTAAGCAACTTGCCTCCAGTGGATCCTTGTTAAAGTTACAGAATGTTAACATATTTCAATGATTTTTTATTTTTTATTTTTTATATCATATTAAAGTCCACTTTAAATATGCCATTGAACATTCTTTTACAAGATGTAATATAAGTCTAATGTGTCTGTGAAGTTTCAGCTCAAAATACCCCATGGATTTTATTATTATTATTATTTTTTTTAACTGCCTATTTTGGTGCATCATTAAATATGAGCCGATTTATGCTGCTGCCCCTTTAATTCTCGTGCTCTCTGCCCACTGAGCTCGAGCTTGCCTTAAACAGTGCATAAACAAAGTTTACACAGCTAATATAACCCTCAAATGGATCTTTACAGTTCACCCCAAAATGAAAATTCTGTCATTAATTACTCACCCTCATGTCGTTCTACACCCGTAAGACATCTTTGGAAGACAAATGAAGATCTTTTGAATGAAGATCTTTTGACGCTTTAAAAACTTCATAAAGAGATCGGAAAAATAATCCATATGAATCGAGCTGATTAGTCTAGCTAACATAAGCAGAAGGTCAACCTAACCTGAATAACTCATAAGAGCAAACCTCTTCTGGAAACTCAAGAGATCAATTCTGTTGATGTTGCTTTTTTGCGCATAAAGCGAAATCCCTGAAAAAAAAAAAAAAAAAAAAAAAAAAAAAAACATGGTATTTTAATGGGTCACAGACACTTATCTATTTTAATTCAATTCTAAATTGACATTTTAATCATGTCATTTAATGGCTAATGGTAGTGAGTGATTGTCGGTCAGGAAAATAATCTAAAAACAATAAAACAATTCTCCACCAGATTCACTGCTGCACACAACTTAGCGCAGACTCAAAAACTTAAACAAAAAAGAACTGAGATGACTATATGCCCAATACATTTGTTTCATAAATGAGGCCAAATATGAGATTAAAATTTTGATTCAGAGCACCTGAGGCACCTGAAGTCCAGAGTCCTGACAGCGAGACTTCTCATTATGCAAAGTGGCTTTATCGGTTGCTCATTAGTGCCAACTCCTGTCACACAGCAGAACATACAAGCTTTAGTAATGTGAATCTAAAAGAGTATATAAAAATTATAGCCTACTACTACTACTAAAAAAACAACTCTGAACTCAGGAAAAACATAGAACAAACCATCCACATAAAGATGCAATCAGAAAACCAAAGACTAAACTTCAGGGCTGTAAATACACCAGACTAAATGAGTAACTAAACAAAACCGATTGAACGAAATCAATTACTATAGAAATAAACAAGGACTTAGAAACCAAAGAAAACAGGAATAAAACAAGGAACAGAACACAATACTGTCACAGATCCTCCTGTTCTCCACACCTGCACTCACTTCCCTCGTCATCTCCCCATCATCACTCATCATCACTCATCATCATCATCTGGACTTCCTCGTTAGCACTCCCTTTATATATGGACTCACTCCCTTCACTCCTTGTCTGTTCTTATATGTTATTCTATGTGTTGATGTTGGATCTCTTCGTTGTATCAATAAATCCATCTATTGTGGATAAGTCCGTGAAAGCTTCATCTTTTCAACACCAACCTGTAACAAATACAACATAATGCAATAATATCAAAATAAAAATCTCTAAGCAGACTAACACAAAACTAGATGTGACAGTTTTATATTAATTCATTACACATTACATGTTATAATAATACAATTAGATCATCAACGTTAGAAACCTTTGAAAGTTCACTTAAATTATGTTATATAATTTCTGATCATTTCTGATATGCAAATTTGTATCTTGTTTTGCTTTGTTATTCACTTTTACATTTTAGAAATAAAAAAGGTTCACATCACCAAAGCCTGTGAGTCTTTACATATGAGATATTCAAACAATAATATTTTTTTTAATTACAGTGACAATTAAATAAGAACTCACAATTTGTATATATTAAGAATGTAGAGACTACAATACACAAACTATGAATTAACAATAAACTAATAGTTTACAAATTATTTATAAGTACTTTATTACTGTATACTTATTATTAAAGTGCCCTAATAGATTTTTGAAAATTACCTCTCATGTAGTGTGTAACATAGCTTTAAGTGAATGAAAACATCCTGCAAAGTTTTAAATCTGAAAGTGCACTGTATATAAAGTTATTGTCTCTTAAAAGTAAGAGTTGACTCTGTCAATTAAACAAGTCATTTGTAAAATGAATCCCAAGCCATTTCGTTGTGACGTCAAGACGAAACATAAGCATACTGCCTGTCCACTTATTTCGTGTGCAGACACCAGGGAACACTTGAACCCCCACAAACACTGCAGCTGATTCATGTGGATACTGGATAGCATCATTTCGAGAAGATGCTGTGCTCTACATCTTGTTTTTTCACTGCCCAAGGATGAGCATGTGAAGAATCAGTGGTTAAAGTTCATCTTTACAATGATACCACAGCAGTATAGCCTGAACCTTGAGCTGTGTTCCCGTTATTTTACTGTCGACTGCTTCTTCAACGAGGGATTCGCAAGCTGGTTGTTATTGAAGGATGGGTCAGTACCCAATTTATTTAGACCAGCTTCTTCCTCCTTCGAATCACAACCTGCAAATATGATTATTAACTGCACAATATGTATTTAGTTGTTTGTTGTGTACGCTCTGCACAGCTTTTAGG